>NC_133062.1:4876500-5049500 GCF_048771995.1 Taeniopygia guttata
GAGGACACTGGAGCTGGTCCGAAACCTCTTCCCACACTCCCCACACTCGTAGGGCCTCTCCCCAGTGTGGATCCTCTGGTGCTGGATCAGGCGGGATCTCCGGCTGAAACCCTTCCCACATTCCAAGCACTTGTGGGGCTTCTCCCTGCCATGAGACTTCTCCACCAGCTCCGAGCTCTGGCTGGATCTCCGCCCACGTTCCTGGCTCAGGGGGGCTCTTTCCTCCCCGCAGCTCCCTGGGCTGGGTTTGCAGCTCCTCCTCCTGCAGCATCTCCGGGGCTTTTCCTCCTCCTCCATCCAGACATGCCCAGGGAATGAAAAATCCTGGTTTGGGGAAAAAAACAAGAGGAGAGCACCTTGGACTCGAGGTTCCTCCTTGCCCAAGTTTATCTCAGGAAGTCATTGGGAATCTTATGTCTGTAAGAACCTCCAAAACACCAAGATTTAGCCCTAAATCCTACAAACTTCAAGATACAGATCAAAAACTCCCCAAACATCACAACTCAGCAAAAACCTCCTCCAAAACATAAAGATTCAGCTGCCACATAAAACCAAAGCACCAATATTTAGCCCAAGAAAGCTCAGAAACACCAAGATTCACCCTGGGAAAATCCTGGATCCCCCTCCACAGTCACCTGCTGCATGTGGCGGGAGCAACGCTCCTGGGGCTGGAGGGAGGCTGCAGACACAGGGAGGGGTGGAACCTTCTGCTGCTTCCTCTTTCTGCTCCTCCTCCTCCTCCTGTGTCTCTCCTCTTCCTCACACTCCTCTTCCTCCTTCCCCTGCACAATCCCACCTTCTCCTGCCACCTGCATCGTTTGACTATTCTTTTCCTCAAGCCTGTTTCTCCTTCCCTTCTCCTTTTGCCCCCAGGCCCAGCACCCACTGCCGGCTCCCTCTTCCCCCCAGACCCACAGCATCCCAGCCGAGGGGCAGGGATGGAGCTGGGGCAGGTCGGGCTGGGGCAGCGCTGGGCTCTCGGCCGCTCCCGCCCGCACTCGGTCCCCACTGCAGCCGCTCCCGCCAGGACAGCGCGGGGGGGCCCGGCCTTGGCGCTGCCCCACTCCCACCTCCCCAAATTCCCCTCGCGGGGGCGATGGGGCCGAGGGGGGGGAGTCCAGTTGGGGAAGGCTCAGAGGGCCAGGGAGCTGTAAACAAGGGAGTGACAGGAGAAGGAATCGGTTTCAGAAAATGTTATTATTTGATGACACAGACTGCTGCTCAGCCAAGGCCCTGCTCTAATCATGAACTTCCAGAAGAACAAGAAAGACTTAACAGAGCCATGAATATCGTTTGCTATATAAAAGTGGGGAGCATATTAAATTGGGTATGTAGAAGGTGGATTGGGAAGTCTGTAGCTCTCAAGTACTTCAGCCAGTGGGGAAAGCAGATGGAGATGTGGCCAGAAGAATTAGGATGAAAAGGAGGCTGTGTCCTCCAACAATTGGGGAGATCCCATGGGGAATGCTCCATGGCCTCTCCCATTTTTAGAAATAAAATTACTTTTGCAGGACTCCTCTGTCTGCTTTGTGGACAGAATTCTCTGGTGATGTCAATTTTTTTGCACACACTGGGGCTCATCCCGAATTCCTTCCACCTTCCGGGATGGGCAGAGAGTGCAGCTGAAGGTGCCTCACCCACTTTGGGTGATCAGCTCCCTTGGCTGGCGGCGGCACCGGGGATTGATTGGGGACCTGGGAGTGACCAGGAGACAGACGAGTGACACATCAGGGGGATCTGTGAAGAGTCAGCAGGGAGAGAGCACTGAAAATCTCATCAGTGAGTGCCCTGGGATCTTCGGGGAGTGAACATGGCAGGGGACCCATGGAGGGGTGAAAAGGGAAAGCCAAGAAGGAGTCCTGGCCAAAGGGATGATGACCCCAAAATGTCTCTGAAGGGTCCCTTGGGAGAATGCTGAGGTAGTTTGCACATTCCCCCAGAGGAAATTAAGGACATGGACACCCAGGGGGGCAATAAGGGAAGTGGAGAAGGGATTTGGACAACAGGGGATGGATGGTGTTGGTGTGCTGAGAAGGGATCAGGTGAAGGGGAGTGTGCAGCAATATGGTTCAGGCAAGAAGCAGCAGGAGGAATGTGTGTGGTAAGAAAAAGGATGATGGCAAAGAGGAGGAACAGAAAAATACTCAGGATTGGGATGTTTTTCAGCAGGGTCTTATCCTGACAATTTGCCAGCTGATACTTTGAATTCCCAGTTTCCAGGAGAGGAAAAGCAGGAGGTCAGGATGTCAGGGGTTTCTCCGTGGTGGGCAGCGGCAGCAGCGGGCGCAGAGGTGCGGGACCGGGAGCAGGGCTGGGGGCCTGTGGGGAGCTGCGGGGCCAGGCCGGGGCTGTGGGGCAGCCGGTGCTCAGCGCCGGGCGCTGCCTGACACCACCAGCCCCAGGCAGGGCCGGCAGTGGCCCCCGGCCCCCAGGAGGCTGCGGGACGCCCCGGCCGCTGCCCGGCCCCGGGGAACTGCCGGCCCTGCCCGCCGGGGGGGCCGCCTTTGGACACTGCGGCAGGACAGGCACCGGCTCTGCCACACGGGCTGTGCAGGGGACCCTGAGCACAAAGAGCAAAACAAAGGAACCTCTGGGAAATGCAGAGTGCACATGGAAGGATCAGGATTTTCTGTGAAGGATTTGGCTTGGGTCCCTGCAGAAAGGAAAGATTTTGCAGAAAGCTCAGCAGCTCTCAGAGGATGAGCACCCACAGGCAGTGACCGCGGCTGCAGGAGTGGCACAAGAAGGCCCTGCAGCACTTGGGCACAAAGGCACAGCAGCTGAAGGCAAGAAGGGATGAGCAAAAGGCCAAGCTGAAGGCAAAGGCCATGGCAGAGTTCCCACAGCCCCTGAGGGACCAACCCCAGGGCCCAAGGGGGCCCCAGCACCCAGGGGACGGCGTCGGCCACAAGCACCTGGCAGAGGCATTGCCCTCCTGGCCAGGGCAGAGCCCACCCAAACAGCCCCTGGGAAGGAGTCAGGGCTCCAGCTGCAGCCCACAAGGACACTGCAAGCACAGACAGCAGCACCCTCAGGAGGAGCGAGTCCACCCCTGCATGGACATGGATTGTCAGGGCTCTCTGAGCTCCCATCCCACCGGGGACCCACCACACTGCAGCCCTGGAGAACATCCAGGCTGGGTCTGCATCCAGAGGAGGCCTCTCCTGATGGACACAGGGGCCTCTCCATCCACTCTGAATCTTACACCCAAGGGAGGAACATTATAAAGGAATGTTTTCATTATTAACGGAATAAATAGGAAAGCTGAGCTGGTGTCATTTGTTCAATTAGGAGCTGCGGGGGGGGTGGTTTGAACTAAACTAATTTTTTTCTCTTCCTACTGTGATTGTAATTATCTAGGAAGGAATTTGATGACGGCATTGTAATATTGTAAAAGGTGATACAGAGGCTATTGCTGCTGTACCTTTGTGTCAAATGTCTGGCACGGCCTATGCTGAAGGGAACCCAGAGGTGTGGGCAGCCCCAGAGGGAAAATTTGATGTGGAGCCTCTCCAAATTACTTGGAAGCAACCAGGACAAGTGTGGGCTAAAAGCAACACCCTGTTCCAAGGGAGGGAAGGAAGGGCTCACAGCCTGGTATGGAGTCCCTGCTAAAGGCAGGGCTTTTGGAGCCAGGGATGTCTCCCTACAGCACTCCTATCCTGCCACTCAGGGAATCAGATGGCTCCAATGAGGACAAGAAGAAGTGGTAGACAAAGCCCCTGTGAAATGGCTGAATTTGCTGGCTAAAAACATCTTTTGAGTATTTGAAAAATAAGGGCAAATGGTGGAAAAAAAGGTTAAATATTTGGGACATAATTTTGACTGATAGCTTGTTGTGGACTGACCCAGAGAGGGTCTGGGCAATCTCATAGTAACATTTCCCACGACTACAAAGGAGCTGCAACAATTCTGAGCATTAATAGGGAATTACACAACCTGCATTGAGGATCCTCCATTCCAGCCAGAACATTGTAGGACTTTGTAACCCCAGACAGCCTCCATGCTGCGGTATGGACAGGAGAAAGAGAGCAAAACCTGGGAAAATGAAAAGCCAAAAAACTTGACGCCTCATCTGTGGCTCTTCCAGACTCAGAAAAGAAATTGGAATTGTAGGGGAATGTTCAACAGGGCCATGCCAAAGGAATTCTTGGGCCAAAGCGTTTCACCCAGTGGCCAGAGTGGCCTCATTGTCTGCAGAATTGTGCAGCCACAGCTTCAACAGGAACCGAGGCCCAAAACCTGATGGCAACAGGATCTCCAACTGTTCCAGTCTGCCATCAAGTTCAAGCTTTGATAACCAAAAGAGCCTCGCAATGGATGAGCAGTGCTCGGTTATTACAGTGTGAAACTTGTTCAGTGGCACAGGAGGATTCAGAACTGAGGACAGGGGAAGGGTTTAACCCAGCCTCCTGTTTGAACAGCCCCCAGAGGGGCTGGGAAGAAACCCAGCGCTGCATTCAAGTGACAGAGCTCCAGACCCAGCCTGGGGGAGATTCAGGAGACATTGCCCGGCCTGAGGCAGAAAATGTCTTTGGGGATGGCTCTTCAAGGGCAGCAGAAGGGAAAAGAGTTCCAAGACACGCTGTTATTGAGGAAAGGGAATCAGACAAAGCCCAGGTTACCCCCATGGTCAGCTCAACCGGCACAGCTGTGTGTGCTTGTAAGAGCCTGGCACTGAAATGCCCTGAGCAGGAAGGCTTCAATATCTTCTGGTGACACCATCTCACCTAACAGGGGGGCAAAAGCAATTCTGATTGCTCAGCAGCCACTGAAAGAAATAATTAATATAAAAGGGATTGTGGAAGTCATAGACTCAGACAGCAGAACTCATTTTACAGGAAAGATCCTCCAGGGGGTTATGGCAGCTTTAGGAATACAATGGGACCTCCAGAACCCCTGGCACCCCCAGAGCTCAGGCTGGGTACAAAGAATGAATGGGGAAAGAAAGAAACACCTTTGGAAGCTGGGGATAGAAACCAAGATGCCATGGGTACGGCTTTTGCCATTGGCTTGGGCAAGAAGAAGAGCCAGACCCAGGGCAGATATTCAATCATTTCCCCTTGGAATTGATCTCGAGAATTCCTTACCCTAGGAATTCTCCACCTAGTGCAGGGTGGAGATAAGGGATGCACATTTAAAGCAGTCTGTGGCCAGAATCCTGTCTCTGGTGCAATCTCTCCCCCAGGAAGCTGGGCTGGCACAGAGCCTGCCTTGGCACTTTGCTGTTGCCAACATCCCAGCAGGACATCGGCTCCTGCCTAAGGAGTGCAGAGCAGCACCACTGGTGGCCAAGTGGCGTGGCCCGTGCCAAGTGGCCCCGAGGCCAGAAACAGCCGCCAGCACAGCTGAGCACGGGGGGACCCCTCAGCCTCGGCTCCAGGTCTCTGCAGCCCCGGAGATTTGCACTTCCCGCCTGCAGCAGGAGGATGGGAGGCCCCCACTGAGCCTGCACTGAAGGCAGCACAGCAGCAGCCAGGGCTCCACAGCGGGGCAAGGCCCTGGGCCTGCCCACACATCCTCTGCTGAAATCCTCGGCCTGGCCACCCTCCTTTGGCAGCTCCAGCCACCGGGGACAGCCCTTGCTGCCACTGCTGCAGCTTCAGCACTCTCTGGGCCTGCCCTGCCACAGCTGCTGGGCAAGAGCACGGGACAATTCCACTCTGGCTCTCACTTACACTCACACACTGCCCTGCCTGCCATGGCATTGATGGAAAATACACCAGCTCATAGACTTTAACATTGTTAACCTTTCATTTCTCTACTCAGGCTTGCTTTGCCCTGGCCCTGGGGAAAGGAATGTTAAAGGTTTTGTTAAGGGATATTGCACCACTCAATGGAGATGAGTTTAATACCTCAATACACTGGGAATGGCCCAAAAGATACCCACAAAGATAACACCCAGCAGCAAAACATCAACCCCAGCAGCAAACAGCAACCAACACCTACCCCAGACACTGCCAGGGCTGCAGACACCTGGTCTGCAAAAGGCTGTGAAGGAAATGCAGCACTTCCCACCTCATTAACAGCTGAAGCAAAGAAATCCGGGTCCAATAGGAAACCAAATACTAAAAACTGCACAACCTAAACTTTGGAAAATAAAACCAGTGGATTTAGACTGGTTCTGACTGTATCAAGTTTGGGAAAAATCTAGTAAAAGCCACGGAGGTTTTACTCCGATAGTATTTTATTTATTATATACTCCGATATATTTTACTGATACTTTACATGTCATGGAACGATTTTCTCTGCACACCCGGGCTATGTGGGGATGGAATGATTTCTGTTGCACATCCTGGCCAGAACCAAGGAATGCCTTGACTCTAACAATAAACATATTGTTGGAGTTTTTCTTTTTCCTGCAGTTTCAGTGCTAAGTTTAGAGCATTAGAGTATTTTTAAATTACTCCTACTTCTATATTGCCTGTTAGGTTTGGGTCAGGGATGAGAGAATGAGTTTTTACTTAGAGGAGAAGGAGAAAAAATTTAATTGACTTCGAAATTTTTTCTGTATGTTTGTGCGTGGCTCTTAGAGATAGAAAAAATTTGATCTGGGTTCTTTGACGTTCACCTTTAGGCAACATTTTGTGAAGCTAGAAGAGATTTGAAGGTGACCCTTTAACTCATAAATAGAGGATTTGAAGGGAAAAAAATAAATAGAAGATTTGAAAGAAAAAAAAAAAGAAAAAGCAGCAGGTTGGGGAGGGGGGGGCACACGTGAGGCTGCTGAAGGCTGCTCTGGAAGAGAAGCTGCATTCCAGGAACCCAGGAGGAGCTTTAGAAATGCAAATTAACATTGCTGGGGCAGAGAGGGGACAATGTACCTGGCTCTTCTTGCCTGGGGCAGGAATTGGCTGATTCCCTCTGCCCCTCACCCCAAGCTCTGCTTGCTGGCACAGATGGAATCTGCACGGCTGAAGGCAGAGCCCATGGTGAGGATCTGACTCTGCAACAGAAATGGCTGAGGCTGCAAAGGGAAACAGAAAATGGAGAATGTTGTGAAAACTTCACTAAAATAAGGGGGGGGGGGATCATCCCTCTGCCCACTCCAACATCTGCTGTCATTGTCTGTGCTGTACAGGGTGTATCAGAGCACTGGGGCTTTTGCTAGAACAAGTCCAGGGAAATTAGTTGGAATTCAAGTATTTGATGATGTATTTAGAAAAATGCAGTCATTGATGCAGCCTCAGCCTGAGGGAGCACCCAGAAATGGGGAAAAGATGAAGGGCCACCAGAACAAACCCTACAACACCATGGACCAGCCCCTGGGAACCCAAACCAATTCATACCAGGAGACAGAACCCATTTATCATTTCAATGGCATCATTAGATTAAAAGCTGTCCTCAAAAGAAGAAGCAACCAGTCAGCTCCAGCTCCTGACCTTCCTGCTGACCAATCCACTTAAAGAGGAACACAACATTTCACCAGGGGATGGGATCAGATTATCTGTTAGCAGAAAAAGGAGGAGTTTGTGGAGAACTAAATGATTCAAACTGCTGTTGGCAAAGAGATGACAAAGGTAAAGTGGTGAAAAATATAAAAAAAAGAAATAGGTGAACAGTTTATGTATTGGTCCAAACATGGAAAGGATGGGAATGGGACACGCTTTCGTGGCTCCCCGGCACACCAGGGGTTAAACGAATGCTGCTTCTCCTCTTCTGTGCTGCAGCAATTCTCATCTTTTTACCATGCTCCACACCTTGGCAGTGCACCTCATCCAGCAGCTGAGCCAGGGGATGCAGGTGGCAGCCAGGCCTCCTGATCCACAAACGGCTACAAAAGGACAGGGAATGAGAGCACCGAGAATAATCCCAAAACCAAAGAGGACCCGGGAAGAACAAAACAGAGTCAAGGAGTGAATCTTCCTGGAGAGAGGGCCAGGCACTTGTAGATAAGGAAGCTACGGGAGAAGCCCTCAGTTCCAAGAAATGTCACAAATTGACCCAGACAGATGCTCAAAGTCCCGCTACATTCTCAAACTTCGAGGAGAAGAACAAAGGCTTAACAGAGCCATGAATATCGGCTGGTATACAAAAGGAGGGTGCATATTAACGAGGACAGGCAGCAGGCGCATCGGGAAGTCTGAACCTTCCAAGGACCTCAGCCCGTGGGCAAAGGCAGAGGGAGATGCGGCCGGGAAAATGAGGATAAAAAGGAGGCTGCGGACTACAACCATGGCAGAGAGCGCACGGCAAATGCCCCACGGCCTCTCCCCCTGCTCGGCAATAAAGTCACTTTTACAGGACTCCTCGCTCTCCTCCGGCCACTGAAACCTCCGGCGACGGGAATTTCCCCGCACGCTCCCGGCCGCGGGGCAGCCCCCTCTGTCCTACCCACAGCAGCCGGGCCGAGCCAGCGCTGCTCCGGCAGCGGCTCCTGCCCAGGCCCCGGCGGGAAGGAGACCGCGGGCAGCCGCTCCCGCCGCGCCCTCAGCCCGGGGCCAGCACGGGCCGGACACGGCACCACCGACCCGCCGCAGCCCCCTGCCGCCCCCTCCGCCCGCAGCCAGCCCCGAGCCCCCGCAGAACCCAGCGCGGCTCCCACCTGCGCCGGGGCCGCCTCCGAGCTCCGCCGACGCCGCCTCACCGCGCTCCGGCCGCTGCCGCCGCTCCCGGGCCCGCACAGACGCTCCCGGCGCCAATGGCGCCGCTGCCCGCCCACGGCCGCCCTCAGCCCGCCGCCGGGGCCGTGCTGCGCCCCGCTCCCACCAATCAGCGCGCCGCAACCACGACTGACGGCACCAGCGGCCAATGGCAGCGAGCTGGGGGCGGGCTCTGCGCACGGCCCAGACTCGCCCCGCGCTCTCAGGGCCCCCCGCGCTGCGTGAGGGCAAAGCCGGAGATGAGGAACAGCCCCGGGACGGGCCCGGGCCCGAGGCGGGATTCAGCTGCCCACACAAACAAACTTCTCCGCACCTCCCGCCACGGCTTTCCCGGCCCTGCGCCTTCCGTGCCTCCGGCTCTGCGGGAAGCCCGGGAGCCTCCCTTCTCCTGCCCCTCATTAGTGCATCGGTGCTTCGCTTTCATTTCCCCCAAAAAGGGAAACCTGCCTCAAGCCCTGTGGGTGACCGGGGGAGGGGAGAGATTTCTGGCAGAAAACTCCAAAGACTCAGAGCAGGATAAGGAGAAGTCAGTGCAGAGCCTTAAATGCAGCTTTCCCCACGCCTCCCTGCTCCCAGCTGCACCTCCTCCCCCGGCAGGGCAGGAGACAGGGAATGGGGCCGTGCTCAGCTCATCCCCCGCGGCTTCTCCCTCTGCTCAGGGACAGGAGTCGTTCCCTGCTGCACCCTGCGCTCTCTCCCAGCCGAGACTTCTCCAGGAACTTCTCCGAGCCGAGTCCATCCCCTGGGGCACAGCCCCCTCCAAGTGCTGCAGCGTGGGTCACTGTGCCACGGGCTCGGTCCTGCCAGGCCAGGCTGCTCCAGCGGGGCCCCTCTGCCCACGGGGTCACAGCCTCCTCTCAGGCATCCCCGAGCTCCAGCCTGGCTCCTGCAGGGGCTGCAGGGGGATCTCTGCATCCCCACGGACCCGCAGGGGAAACTCTGCATCCCGTGGACCTGCAGGGGGATCTCTGCATCCCCACGGACCTGCAGGGGGATCTCTGCATCCCCACGGACCTGCGGGGGGATCTCTGCATCCCCATGGACCCGCAGGGGGATCTCTGCATCCCACGGACCTGCGGGGGGATCTGTGCAGCCCCATTGTAATATAAATTATGGAATAATTCGTGATTATGTAAAATATACATGAAGTCAGTTGTGCTAGTAGAAAAAGATTCTTAAAGTTTTAAATGACCTGAAGACCCAGCCGGGAAAGACTGGAAACCACAGATGACAGAGAAAGAAAGACCTAATTTACAATTGAAAAAACGTGTCTCCCTGCAGAGATGGGCACTTTCCGGGGATACTCCACCAGACGCCCAAGGTGAAAAATGCACATATGTTAGTTTGAATAGTAGTGCTATATTAACATTTTAATAGTACTGTAAATGTAGTTGTGTAGTTAAATTGAAGCTTTAGTAGTTAAAATAGAAACTATGTATCTGGGTTTTCTTTTAAGGAATGACATACTCACTTTGACATAACCATCACAGAACACCCAAATCTTCCAAAGAAGAGGAATTTATGATTTTCTTGTCAGAAGAATCTAATTTCTTCAGGCCTTGCTCAGACTCGAAGACGCCATGGGAATTAAAGAAAATAGTTGGCATATAACAGACAAGAGTTTCTTGTTTTAAATAGAATGTATGCATAACCATGAAGGATATATGAATATGCAATAGTGTAGTTTTAAGGGTGATTCCTTTGTTCACAAGGTATGCTTGTTGTGGCTTAAGTGCCCGAGAGCTCCGGGCTGGAGCGGAGGGGCTGCGGGAGGAGGAGGAGGGACAGGAGGAGCGGCGGGAGCAGGAGCGGGAGAATCCCGCCGCTCGCACCGCCCGCACGCCGGGGCTGCAGCACCCCCTGCCCCGCCAGCATCGCCCCAGCCCCGAGCCGCAGGGCAGGGGGAGGCCGAGCCCGCCCCGGCTCTATCGAGGGGTCTCCGGGAGGATTTTTCTGGAGAGCGCTCGGAGCCGGCAGATGCCGAGCCCCGGATCCCTCCGGGCTCCCCAAGAGGAGTTTTTCGGGGGGAGAGGAGCTGTGATCGCCCCTCGGAGGGTCCCGGGGGGACCACGCGGGGCTGGCCCGGTGCTGACAGGGCGGGACATTGGTTTTGGGGATCCCCGTGAGAGCCGGGGCTGCGGAACGTGGGACCCCCGGGGCGGCAGAGGGGAAGGGGCGGTACCGGAGCTGGGGGACCCCCGGCAGCCGGAGATGAGGCGGGGACGGGACCCCTGAGCCTGGCAGGGCCTGTCCTGGGGTGACCTCACGATGCTCGTACCCCCATTGGTCCGTTTGGCCCCGAAATGAGTTCTGCACCTTCAGGGCTGGTTCTGAGAGCGAAGAGGGGGAGGAAGAAGCGCGCAGTTTGTTTTCAGGAGCTGCACTCACCCCTCCACATTCCGGCTCCTGGGCTGCTGAGATGCCTTAAGGAGCTGGGACAGAGGCCAGACGGAGCCAAGAGGAATAAAGTGGATATTTATTGAAGTGCCTTCAAAGGCCACACCCCGGCAGTACCGGAGCCAGGGTCGGGGCTCTGCCCGGATGGCTCCGAGATGGAAGCAAAAGAGGGCTTGGTCATGAGTTCTCACATTTTTAAAACTGTTAGTCCGTTTGCATACAGGATTTAACAGCGCAATTAATACCTTCCAATTATGAACTTTCATCCTCCTTGCTTGCCTGCCCTATGCTTTTCCTGTCGTTTGTGCTTTGGGCCTGAAGTTTGAAGAGATTGTCCTTGACTCTCCAGCTAGAACAGGATTGTTTTGTCTTCACCACCCTGTGAAAAGATCCCAGGAACACTTAATCTAAAGCTAGAAGCTGCGCACCAAAACAGAACAGAAAAACTTAAACTTGAGGTATCAGTTGTCTGCCAACAGACAGCGGGACAGAGCTCTCCTTTGCTTTTAGTTAGTTTTTAGTTTGCTGAGGCAGAGAAGTTCCCTGGGCTGTGGTTTTTCTTTTTCTTTGGAGCTGTTTAAACCTGCTCTGGACTGAACACCAGAAGAGCACCGGCAGCTCACACCTGTGGCCCACCGGGCTGGGCCTGGGCCATGGAGGGACTGATGAGAGCCTGAGTGAGCCGAGCTGCAGCCCACGGAGGGACTTTCTGAGTTTGTCATCTCTTTTGGAGCAACAACAGGTTTTATTGTTTAATATTGTTCATGTTTTGTGCTGGTGAATGCTTTGCCTGTTAAATAAACAGGGTTTTTTTTATTTTTCTCCTAGGAAATCTTTTCCCAAACTGGTTGGGGGAGAGACCACTTGAATCTGCTTTCTAGAAAATCCCCTTTGGGGGTTTTCTCCAAAACTTGCCCTAAACCAGGACAGGGTGATGGGGAGGGGGTGACCCCCAAATGCCTGGACTGGGGGGAGGCTGGAGAGGGGGACCCTTGTACTGCAAAACCCCCCAGCATCCCTAAGCAGGACCCTGGAGAAGGGGGATCCCCAGGGCCCTCGAGGATCCCCCGCAGCCCTGACACGGGGGACACCAGAACCCCAGAGGGATGAGACTGGAAATGAAACACTCCTGGTGGCTTTTTTTTGATTCACTCATGATTTTGGAGGTTTTTATGGACACCAGGAGACTTCTGGAGATGGATTTGGGCAGGAGGAATCCCCACTCCAAGGTGTTCACACCTTGTTTTTCCCAAACCAGGATTTCCCACTCCCAAACTTTGGCTGGATGGAGGAGGAGGCTGTGAGGAAAATGCCCTGGGACACCGAGGCAGGTGAGGAGGAAGTCAGTGCCCCTTTCCCCCTCTCTCCTGTTCCATCTCCCAGCCCAGCATGGCCCCAGCTGCAGGACAGCCCCGCTGCCGGTGCCCTCCTGCCGGGGACGCACTGGGGGGATCTCCTTGTCCTTCCTTGTGACACGGAGGCAAATCCCATCCTCTCCCTGTCCTTCCTACCCCAGAGCAGGAGCTGAGGATGGAGACCAGGGAGGACAAATCCCTGCAGCAGAACATCGTGGAAGAGGTCGTTTTGAGTGGCTCCATGGCAGAGGAATCCAACGGGGAGGAAAAGCCCCAGAGATCCCACAGGAGGAGGGGCTGCAAACGCAGATCACCAGGACCTGAGGAGGAAAGGCCCACCCTGTGCCGGGGAGGTGGGCAGAGCTTCAGCCAGGGATCAGAGCTGGTGGTCCAGGAGCAGCCTCGTGACAGGGAGAGGCCCTACGAGTGCTCGGAGTGTGGGAAGAGCTTCAGGAAGAATTTCAACCTGATCTGCCACCAGAGGATCCACACTGGGGAACGGCCTTACGAGTGTGGGGAATGTGGGAACAGCTTCAGCCACAGGTCTGACCTGATTGCCCACCAGAGGATCCACACCGGGGAGAGGCCCTACGAGTGTCCTGAGTGTGGGAAGAGGTTTCACACCAGCTCCCATCTCCTTGTACATCAGCGGATTCACAGACAGGAGAGGCCCTTCCGCTGCCCCGACTGCGGGATGGGCTTCAAGCACAACTCCACCCTCGTCACCCACCGGCGCATCCACACCGGGGAGAGGCCCTACGAGTGTCCCCGGTGTGGGAAGAGCTTCTCAGACCGCTCATTCTTTACCCGGCACCAGCGGAGGCACCGGTAAGGGAAGCCCTGCGAGAATCCTGCCTGCAGGAAGAGCTTCGTGCGCTGCTCCAGCTCCATCCCCATCAGAGGACCCACCCTGGTCAGAGCCCTGGTGACCCACATTCCCTGTGATACACAGAGGGAGGTGGCTGCTGTTCCTTTTATTTTTGTTTCTGTTATCTTTTATTTTCCTCCATTCAAAAAACAGGAAATTGGGGTTAAAATCAACAAATTCATCAGAGGCACCTAAAGCCTCACATCTTACTTGTGTTTTTGGGGAGCGTTGGCTTCTGGGAGATATCTGTGAGGATATGGCGGAGTTCGGGGGCTATTTGTTTTAGTTGTCTTTATTTCTTGGCACTCCAAAAGATGAGAGGGACTGATCTGTCTGCTCAAATCCACTCAGTGCCACTAAAAACTGCTGAATCCCACCCCAAAATTACTCGATTCCACCGCCTCTGAGGGTGAAATTGGGTTGGAAGGGGATTGGGCAAAGTGGGATGCAAATCAGGAGGGTGAAATGAGAATTGGGTGGGGCGGGATGGGTGGGATGGGGATTGGGAGGTGTGAAATGGGGGAAGTACAGCTTGGGACGGGGTCTTGATGTCCAGGAGGGGTCGCATGGGTAGAGGTTGGCATTTGGGAGGTGGGGTGGAGTCTGGAATGAGACAGCCAAAGTTTGGGGGTGATTAAGATAGGGGGAGCCCATTACTGAGTGAGTGTTTGAATAGTCTCCATTCATGAGGAGCTACTGGGGTGTCTCACATTCCTGAGGCAGTTTTGGGGCACTCCCCAGCTCTTGGGAAGCTTCCTGAGAGCAGCTCCATGGAGCCCCATGGCCAGGGGTGGTTGCCACGGGCCTGAGCTCAGAGCTGTGCCAGAGTCCATTGCCTCAGTGCTGAGAGCAGAGAAATGATGAATGGCCCCAGACATCTCCAGTGTGTTTGTGTGGAGGCCTGTGAGCTTACTGGGGAGAGGGCAAAAGCGATCCTCTGGAGAAATGCACCGTAGGCTCTGGGCATTCCTCACAGCTCAGGGTGAGGACAGAAGCTTCCCCCATGGTGCTCTGCAGCACTGTGTAAATTTGTCCCAGTTCTGTCCCCATTGGCCCATTGGCCTTTCCTACCCCTTTTACCCTGATATGTTCATGTTCTAGCAAGTTCTCCCTTCCCTATTTTCCCATTGGTTTATGTGCCCACCTATCAACCCTGCCATTCCCTATTAGTCCCTTTCCCTGTGTACCACCCCTAAACCCTGAGATCCCTGACGCTCTCCTCCAGCCCCTCTTTTCCCGTATTTACACCCTAAACCCTCCTTTGTCTTTGTCTTTAACCCCCAGAGCCCTGGAGCGTCAGACCCTGATAAACCCTCGTTGGAGCTCCATGCCTGGGCCCTCCCGTGTCCTCACTGCCGAGCTGCTCCGTGTGTGTGTGTGTGTGCTGGGCTCCCGTGGCTCTGCCCGTTAGCACAAAACACTCCCAGGGAAAGTTGTGCCCGCCACCACCACAGACTGACAGTGTCCCTGGGGACCAAGAGGCCACTGTGACACTGTGGGACCAAGGAGAGCATTGCTGCCCTGCCAGGCCTCATGGAACCAAGGATCCACTGTGACACTGCAGGGCCTTGGGGACCACGGTGACATTGTGACACTGCAGGGCACAAGGATCCAAGGGACTTTGTGACACCAAAGGGTCCCATGGAACCAAAGGGACATTGTGACACTGGGAGACCTCATGGAATCATGGAGACCATTGGGACACTTTGGGGCCTCATGGAACCATGGTGACACCAAGTTGTCTGGGAGTGTTGATCTGCTGGAGGGTAGGAGGGCTCTGCACAGGGACTGGACAGGCTGGATCCAGGGCCCAAACCCAACAAGGTGAGGTTTAACAAGTCCAAGTGCCGGGTCCTGCACTTTGGCCACAACAACCCCAGCAGCACCACAGGCTGGGGACAGAGGGGCTGGACAGCAGCCAGGCAGAAAGGGACCTGCAGGGACTGATGGACAGCAGGCTGGACATGAGCCAGCCGTGTGCCCTGGTGGCCAAGAAGGCCAATGGCTCCTGGCCTGGATCAGGAATGGTGTGGCCAGCAGGAGCAGGGCAGTGATTCTTCCCCTGTGCTGGGCACTGGTTGGGCAGCACCTCGAGTGCTGTGTCCAGTTCTGGGCCCCCCAATTTAGGAAGGACATGTAGGGGCTGAGCATGTCCAGAGAAGGGGAACAAGGCTGGTGAGGTGTGTGGAGCACAATTCCTGTGAGGAGTGGCTGAGGGAGCTGGGGTTGTTTATCTTGGAGAAGAGGAGGCTCAGGGGAGACAAGGCAGTGTCAGGGCACAGGTTGGACTTGATGATCTCCAAGGTCTTCTCCAACCTCTCTGATTTGGTGATTCTCTGAATTCACCCTTGGAGCAGTTGCAGGAGGAGCCCTGGGCCTCCTCTTCAGAAGCTCCAGCAGCCCAGGTCCCTCAGGTTCTCCTCACAGCCCCAAAGCCCATCCTGTCAGTCCTGCAGAGCCTCTGCAGCTCCTCCTCACTGCCCAGAACAGGGAGCCCCACAGCCAGACACAGCAGCCCAGATGTGCCCCCCTGGCCTGGGGTGCCTCTGGCAAGGGAGCAGCACCAGGCACTGCAGGAGCCTGCAGACAATTCCTGCAGCACTTGTGGTGAGACAGAGTGAAAATTTAACAGGGTAGAAATCCATTTAGATTTATGTGAAATGTGCACTTTGAGCTTGCTAAATATGCTGTTTAGTCTGGTGACTGCAGCCCTAGCCATACCACCCCAGCTAAGGAGAAAGAATGCAAATTTCCACACTAAAAGATAAGAGATAAGAAAGACTCCTCGGACCTTGAAACAGACAGGGCAGAGTGACCCAGGAGTTCTTTCTGTACTTTCTGACAAAAACTGAGTACAAGTGTAGCTATCTGTAAGTGTAATGTGAAATCAGCGTAATGAATATGCACTAACCTATTGTGAAATGCTATGCATATGGAAATTAGTAAGGGTAATAAAGACGGATCAAGAGTTCTCAGAGGGACTCATGTCTATTAAAGGGCAATGAGTCCCGATATGTGTCCACAACGCTGTGAATAAACATACCCATTCCCTACAAATCTTAATGGGAATTGTGTGGTTTGATTTTTCATCCGCGTTTCAGTTTGATGTATCAATGACATCCTTCTCCACAGCTTTACCAGAGGATTTCAGCCCCAAGGTCAAGGCATCTCCTCATCCCTCCCATCTGGGACTCAACTTCGTCTTCACTGACCTCAGTGTCTTCACGTTGCTGCTCTGTGTGCCTGCCCTGTGTCCTTTTCTCTCACTGGAGGGAGGATGGCAGCACTGGCAGAGTCAATATCTGCCCGGGGCTGCAGATGGTTCCGTGAGCCCGGTTGGGCTCAGTGGCCATTTCTAATTTTGGTCATGGTTCCTGGACATGAAGACCAGTTCTTTTCCATAGGAATGAAGGAACAGATCCCCACTGTTTTAGGGGCAAATGAGAGGTCACCACCAGAAGACAAGGCCAGCCAGAGCTGGCAGTCTTTGTTCTTAGAGATACCCTTGAATATAGGAAATTTTTTAGGCAGAGTGTCAGTTTTGGCAATGGACATCTGAAAAGACAGATGGTTCTTTTCCATACAAAGGAGAGCACAGAGCCCCATTGCTCCAGGAGCTGATGAGAGGCAGCCCTTGGCATTCGAACATCAGCCAGACCTGTCAGGTGGCCCCTGGCAGGCCAAGCCAGCCAGACCTGGTCCACATTCCCTCGTTTCCATGGGGCCCCTCAGTGTCACAATGGTCCCTTGCTTCCAGGAGGCCCTGAGGTGTCACAATGTCCCCTTGGTGACACCAGGCCCTGAAGGGTGGGAATGGTCTCCATGGTTCCATCAGGCCCCACAGAGTCATAATGGTCTCTGGGTCCATGAAGCCCCGCGGTGTCACCATGGCCCCTTGGTTCCATGGGCTCCAGTGGTGCCACAATGATCCCCTTGGTTCCATGAGGTGCCCACAGTGTCACAGTGATCTCCATGGGAAGGAAAGAGCCGAGCCCCAGTGTGGCAAGGGGCAGCCAGAGTTGATGGTACTGGCAGATTTTGGCTGGGAGCAACCCTTGGATATAGGGAATTTTGGAGGTGGAACCCAAATTTCAGCCATTTCTGTGTAGATAAGAAGGATGGTTCTTTTCCATAGGAAAGGAAAGCACAGACCTTGTGTTTCAAAACAGACGAGGAGAGAGGTGGCTCCTGAGAGTCTGAACCAACCAGACCTGTTTGTCCTGGCAGCTTTTATCATATGGAATTTGGGAGGAGGAATTTCAATTTTGACCATGGACCCCTTGAGAAGAAAGAAGGTTCGCTTCCATTGGAAGGAAGGCACAGAGCCCCAGTGTTTCGAGGCAAGTGAGAGGCAGCTCCCAAGAGGCCAAGGGCAGCCAGACCTGTCTGTCCTGGCAGCTTTCACTTGGCAGCAATCCTTGGATGTACAGAGTTATCGAGGTGGAATCCCAGTTTTGGCCACAGGTGCCTGGTCAGGATGGAAGGTTTTTCCCTATAGAAATGAAAAACACAAAATCCAAGTGTTCTGGAAGAAGATGAGAGATGGCCACACTTAGGCCAAGCGAGCCAGACCTGACTCTCCTGGCACGTTTTGTCTAGGGGCTGTCCTTGGACACAGGGAATTTTGGAGGTGGAATCTCAGTTTTGGCTGTGGGTGCCTGGACAGGAAGAAGAGTTCTTTTCATTAGGAAGGAAAGCACAGAGCCCCAGTGTTTCAGAGGCAGATGAGTGCCAGCCCTCAGGAAGCCAAGGACAGCCAGACTTGTCAGTCCTGGCAGCTTTTGTCTGGGAGCTATCCTTGGATATAGGGAATTCTGGAGGCAGATCCCCAATTTTGGCCATGGGTGCCTGGTAGAGATGGATGTTTTTTTCCCATAAGAAAGAAAAGCACATGGTTCCAGTGTTTGAAAGGAAGATGAGAGGTGGCCTCCGAGTGGCCAAGCCTGCCAGAGCTGTCTCTCCTGGCAGATTTAATCTGGAAACAATCTTTGCAGTTAAGAAAATTTGCAGAAGGAATCCCACTTTTGGCCATAGGCCCCTGGTGGAGAAGGACAGTTCTCTCCCATGGGAAGGAAAGCCCAGAGCCCCAGTGCTTCAGGGGCAGATGAGAAGTATCCCTCGACATGCCAAGGTCAGCCGGACCTGTCAGGTGGTCCCCAGGAGGCCCAGCCAGCCAGACCTGTTCCATGTTCCCTTGGTTCCATGGGACCCCACAGTGTCACAATGGTCTCCTTGGTTCCATGAGGCCCTGGAGTGTCACAATGTTCCCCTTGCTTCTGCAGTGTCACAATGGCCCCGTGCTTCCATGAGGCCTTGCAATGTCACAATGGCTTCATGGTTCCACAAAGCCCTGATGTGTCACAATGGCCCCTGGGCTCCGTGTGCCCTCGCTGTGTCACAGCGGCTCCTCTGTGACACTGCAGCTGCACAAGGTCACCATGGCCCCTTGGTTCCTTGGGGTCTCTGAGTTTCACATTGGTCTCCTTGATTGCATGAGGCAGCAGAGTGTCACCATGGACCCTTGGTTCCATGAGGTTCCGTAGTGTCACCATGGTGTCCTTGGACCTGCATTGTCACAACTGACCTGTGGTAATCACATATCCTATGAGCAGAGAGAGCCCTCCCAGCATGTGGAATGTATTATGGAGATTTGTTTACCAAAGGGCGATTTCTTAATTGGTCAATGGTGATGGTGTTTGGATTTCAATTAACCAATCTGGTTTTTCTGTATCTGTAGCAGTCAGAGGCCCTGTAAGGCCTCACTGGGAATCAGTTACCTAAGATAAGAAATCCTGAGTCATGATGACTGGATCAAAGAAGCCCCTCTTCCACATTTGGACCCTTGTTATCTCTCTGTAAGACCATGGCTCACATTCGCCCTGACCCTGGCAAGTGGACAATTTCCAACACTCCTGTACCCATTTCTGCCCAGTTTGGCAGAAGAGCTGTCACTGTCCCTTTGACAGGAGCTGCCAATAAAGACAGGGCTGTGGAACCACATACAGCCTTCTCTCTCTCTCATCCCTGTGTCTGCCGAGGCAGTTAGCGAGCAAAGAGCTGAAATCACTAAGAGCTGAATTCACCAAAGAGCTGAAATCACTCCAGAGCTGCTCGCTAAGTTTGCCCGCGCCTGGGAGGCTGCCTGAGGGACCTGGACAGGCTGAGCCCATCAGCCCAGCGCTATCCGGGACACCTATGGCAGCCGGGGTTGGACGGACCCCTGGGACCCCAGGTTGCATTACACTAACGGAGTACTGGCATCCTGGCACCCCTGAGAGCAGCATTCCTCATGAATTTACACTGCCTCGGGCAGCGATGGCCCCTTGAAGGTAACTCCTCCGTTGTAGAAGAAGTTTTCTGAAGAGGCATCCGATGAACCTCCATATCGCCATCCGGGATGAAATCTTCAGGAGTTGGACGGCAGACCACTCACCCAGCAGTTCCTTGACCCACATTCGGCTGAAGAAGTGTAGGTTTAAAACAGCCTTTTTGCGCGCTTTTATTTTGGGTCCCTTTTTAGTTTTTCTTTTTTTTTTTTTTTTTTTTTTTTTTTCCTTTTACTGCTGGGGTGGGGGGGGGGGAGGGAACGATACTGAAATGGGATCAAAATCTAGTAAATTAAAATGATCCCAGAATGAGAGAGACTTATATTTACAAATCCTAGAAAACCTATCTGCTAACAGCTTTTCTTTCTCTAAAGGCAATCTTTCAAAAACCAACTTGAAAAAATTGATAAATAGATTATTTCCCCGTTTCCAGATACTAACACACACACTATCGGTTTAGATTCTTTTTGGGACACAGTAGGGACAAGAATAGACGCTCTCCAAACTAAGGAAGACGTTTCTGTAACAGTTTCTACCTCTATTTCACTCAACTACTAAAGCAGTCGAAAAGACAAATTCTCTGCAGCTTCCTTCTGCTGAGGAAATTCCACCCTTATCTTTCTCAACAGACACTGTCCCTTCAAATGCTAATTTGCCAGATAACATTCCTCTCTCAGTCCCTGGGACGGGGAACACAGACATTGTACCACCCCACCCACCCGCGGGGTCCGTGGAGCCCACCCATCCCTCGCTCCCCTCGGACGCGGCGAGCGCGGATTCCGCTCCGCGGTCCCGCAACACGCGGCGCGCTGCGCGCCCCGTGCCCCGCTCAGTGTTGGGCTGTACCTGTGTCGGTTTCCATCGGGAACGCCCTGCCTCACCCCAAAACCTCCGCGCAGCCCCCGTGACTCCCCCAGCCCTGCAGCCGTGCCTCCCAGCCCCGCTGCGGCTCTCCCCAGCCCGCTCCCATCCCTGCCTGCCTGCCCGCCGCAGCCCCGCCGTGATGGCAGCAGCTCCCCCAGCCCCACCGCCTCCTCTGCCCCGCTCCTCCCTTGCCCTCATCCCCAAGCGCTGCACCCACCCACCCACCCTCAGCGCCCCCCGAGCGGCACCTCCGAGACCCCCACGGGGGCACCCCACTTCCCCACGCACCTCAGCCCTGCGCAGGCTGAGCCACAGTGGCGCTGCCATTGCCGCTCCGCTGCTGCCTCCCTCTAGCCAAGCCCAGCCAGCTGCCCCCTCACACTCTGTCCAGCCCCCCACACCCCCGCCAACCCTCGCTCCAAAACGCCCAAAAAAGCGTAGTGCACCTCCTGCTCGCTCTCACTCCTCATCTGAGCACAGTGAGTCTGATAGGGACACAGAGGACATTGATCCATGGGCTCTAATCAAAATGGAAGCGACTTGGGCAGAGGATTGGGAACTGGCTCAGAGAATTTCTGCCTTCCCAGCAATTTATATAAAGGGGAAAAGAAGTGGGGCCACCACTAAAACAACGTGTGAACCTAACACAAATAAAGAACTGGTGCAACTATGAAATATAGCCAAAGAATAGGGTAGAAGTTCACCTATTTTCAGAAATTCCTGGAAGCTCTTTTCAGCACATATTTTGGTACCTCACAATCTTAAAAACATTGCTCACTGCCTTCTTTCCCCAGCAGAATATATGCTATGGGAAAGCCATTGGAAAAGACAACTTAAAACTTTATCAGACATCTATGCACAAGATGGAAATAGGCCAGATTTTACAGTCCAACAGCTGGCTGGAGAAGGGGATTTACAGAAACCCTGTGACCAAGCTGACACCTTATTTAAGGCAGCACTACAAGACTTGGCTATTGCAGCAAAAACCTCCTTGCTCCTTACCCCAGATGACTCTACCCCTACCCAGCACTTCTCTAGTATTAAACAAGGAGTAGATGAAATATTTATCAAGTTTGTAGACAGAACTAAAGATGCTCTGGAAAAACAGATAGAGAGCACAAGAGGCAAGAAAAGAACTATTGTGCCAGCATGCCTTGTCAAATGTAAATGAACAATGTAAAACAATTCTGAGACCCTACCCTTGGATACAGAACCCACCAGAGAACAAATGGTGGAAAGCTGTACACGGCATTTGTCTTCTGAAAACACAGTGGCCCAAGCAGTTGCTAAGGGCATTGCAGAAGGAGTTTCTGGTGCAGTTGCAGCAGTAACTTCCAAAGACCAGGCCTGCTGCTATCACTGTGGGGAATTTGCACATTTTATAAAGGAATGTCCGGACAGGTTACCTACCCAAAACCCCCAAAACACCTACCAAAGACCCCAGAACCAGCAGCGCTACCAGCAAAGTTCAGGAAACTTCCAGTGGAGCGCGGCCAGGTCCCGTGCAAAGACAACAAATCAAAAGCCACCCAGACCCAACCATGCATCATCCCAGGAGATTCCAGGCCACCTGGAGAGGATCCAACCCACTGAGCAATACAGATGGGAACACGGCGCCAGTTGGTAACTGCTTTGTCCATTGACTTTAATAATAAGGATGTTTATCGTGTTCCCACAGGCAAGCATGAGCCAAAAGGTGGTTCTTTTGACATTTTAATTATAGGTGGCACTCTCCATAGCTCAGAGAAATCTTTGTTGTTCCAAAAGTACAAACAGTGCACCCAGGACAAGAAATCTCAGTCCAGCTGTGCTGCACGGACTCACAATTTTTCCTTTCATGAGGAATTCTGATCGCACAAGCCTTTCTACTCCCAAAGAATCACAGGGAACAGCTTCCTCTCAACCCTACAGAATGTGGGCACAAATTGTGGGACCAAGTAAGCCTAACATCGAGTGTGGTCTATTCTACAGAGGAGAGAAGATCCACCTCCCAGGGATGCTGGACACTGGTGCGGATGTGACCATCATCGCTCACTCGGAATGGCCGACACAGTGGGAACTACAACTGGTGCAATTACACCGCTCAGGTGATCTCTGCATCCTCTATCCACCCCAAAGTATTACCCAAGGGAACGTTTCTCATCTGTGGTAACCGACTATGGGCTGGGAACCCCTCGCGGCTCCAGGGAGGTTCCTGTAGCCTTGGAAAACTTTCTACCCTTACTCCAAATATCACCTTGTTATGTAATTGGAAAAAAGAAAGCAAATTAAAACACTACAAAAGATCCTACACAGAATTTGATGAAAATTCCAATCCAAAATTATATGATGGAACAAACCAAAAAAGATTGCAGTCTCCCTCTTCCTACCCTGGGTAGCTGCAGCCCTTGGTGGAATAAATCACTTAGGGTGCTGGCTCAGTAAGTAAGCCAATGCTACCTCTGTCACCCTAAGTGATCTTTTAAAGGAAGAAGAAACCACGAGACTTCCTACTGCTAGCCCACGGACATGGCTGCCAAGACTTTGAAGGGATGCGTTGCATCAATCTCCCTTCACGCTCAGAATCCATCCACGCAAACATCCAGAAACTGAAGGAACTTGTGAAGGACTTAAAAGTAGAAAACAACCCAGACTGGGTCAATGACCTTTTTGGTGAGAGGGGATTAATGGGATAGGGTACATCTTTGTCTAAGGGAATTTTGTGGATTTTCATTGTAATTGTCATTGTGTTAGCTATGTTCTCATGCCTTGTCCACTGTTTTAAAAGAACTATAGGGCATGCCTTTTTCCTAAATACAGAAATTGGAGTTGTACCAGTCAGAGGCCCTGCAAGGCCTCCCTGGCGGTCACTCACCTAAGATAAGAAATGCCTAAGTCACGGTGATGGGACCAAAGAAGCCCCTCTTCTGCATTCAGACCCTTCTTATCTCTCTGTAAGGCTATTGGTCGTATTCTTCTCAACTCTGGCAACTGGACAATTTCCAACACACCCCAGTACCCCATATAAACACCCATTTCTGCCCAGTTTGGCAGAAGAACTGTCACTGCATCCCTTCAGAGGAGCTGGCAATAAAGGACATCGCTGTGGAACCGCATACAGCCTTTTCCTCTCTCTATCCCTGTGTGTCTGCCAGAGGCACTTGTGAGCACAGAGCGAAATCACTGAGAGCTGAACTCACAGAGCTGAAATCACTCCAGAGGTGCTCGCTATGTTGCCTGTGGCTGGGAGCTGAGCCCAGGGACCCAGACAGGCTGAGCCTGACAGCGCAGCGCTATCCGGACACCCACGGCAACGGCAGCCCGGGGGTCAGATGGACCCCGGGACCCCAGGCTGCATTAACCAGGAGTGACTGGGATCACAGAGGAACCATAAAGGAAGTTACTGCAATAATACTGGGACTATCTGGGAGTGACTGGAATCATACTGGGAGTGACTGGAATCATACTGGCTGACTTGGAGTGACTGGGACCTTACTGGGAGCAAATGGTACTGTAATGAGAGTGACTGGGTTCATACTGGGATCATACTGGGAAGGACTGGAACCATACTGGGAGTGCCTGGAACTATTATAGGGATGAATGGGAACACCTGGGAACATGCTGGGATCATGCTGGGATCACACTGGGAGTGACCAGGATGATACTGGGATCACACTGAGTGTAACTGGAAGTGACTGGGACCATACTGGGGTGACTGGGAGCCACAGGGCCCATGCTGGGAGTGGCCTGGGGGGAACTGGGGGAACTGGCCCAGCTGGGGCTCAGGGTTGTTCTCCCCCAGGGCTGCCCCAGGTCCTGCTGCCACCCCTGGCCCCAGAGAGCAGAGGGACAGGGGAGAGCTGAGGGACAGGGGACAGGGACAGGGGACAGGGCACAGCTGAGGGACAGGGCACAGCCAGGGAACACGGCCTGGCCAAGGGACACTGAGCCCCAGCACTTTGGGCTGTTGCCCTTGGGCTCCCAGCACAGGCCCAGGGGCAGAATCCCCTCCAGAAAGTGCTGTTTGCTTTCAGCTCTGCTCTGGAACATTCCCCAGGAGCCCCTGCAGTGGCTGCAGCCCAGCCGGGTGCCCGGGGCCACCAAAGCCGCTCCGGCAGTGCCCTCCTGCCCCGGGCAGGGCATGGAACACCCAAGGAAAGGCTCGTGCTGGGCTCAGGGCAGGGACAGGGCACTCCCCTGGTGCTGCCACAGGCACAGCAGAGCCGGCCTGGGCAAAGGATTGGGATCAATGTCCCATGGAATCCCCGCAGGGATTACGTCTCATTGCACTGCTCTCATTGCAATGGTCATCAATTCCAATCATTTCTCCATGGAATTCCCATGGCAGTGGGTTAGGGGGGGTCCATCCATGGAATTCTCACCTGACTGGGATGAGAGTGAGATCTGGCCATGGAAATTCCATGGCAATTCCTGCATTCCCAAGTTCCCCATTCCTGAATCCCCCATTCCCATAGGAATTGCCCTTCCCTTCCCACACCCACCTTTGTGCTCCAGAGCCTCCCGACCATATCTGATGTATTTTGGGGGCCTTTCCACACAGGTGTGTCCCAGGTAATGCTTCATCTGCTCCACTATGATCCCTTTGTGTTCCCAGCACCTCTGGGATATCCAGACGGCACTGTTGGACACTGCAAAGCTCCTGGATCCCAGCTGGAAGGAGATGAAATCCCAGCCCTCATAGCCATACTGGTGGGATCCATGGATGCTCTGTTGGACAGGAGGTCACAGCTGGAAACCCCCTGCACTGTGTGGAGACCTGGGAACAAGGAGAGAACAGACCCATGGAGTCATGTCCCAGCCCCAGGGAGCCCCTTGGAGCTCCCTGGATTCCCATCCCAGCCCCACAGATCCCTCCCATCCCCAGAGATCCCATCCCAGCCCCTCAGAGTCCTCCATTCCCACAGATCCCAGCCCAGCCCCGGCTCCCCCCACTGCCCCTGCTCTGGTTGTACCGGCCCCGTCTCCAGGTCACTGTCAGCCACGGGCCAGTTCCTGTCCTTGAGCAGGGTCTGGCTGTCCCAAAATCCCAGCTCTGGTTATCCCAATATCCCAGCTCTGGTTATCCCAATATCCCAGCTCTGGCTATCCCAATGTCCCAGCTCTGGCTGTCCCAAAATCCCAGCTCTGGCTGTCCCAAAATCCCAGCTCTGGTTATCCCAATGTCCCAGTTCTGGCCATTCCAATGTCCCAGCTCTGGCTATCCCAATATCCCAGCTCTGGCTATCCCAATATCCCAGCTCTGGCTATCCCAATATCCCAGCTCTGGCTATATCAATATCCCAGCTCTGGCTATCCCAATATCCCAGCTCTGGCTGTCCCAATATCCCAGCTCAGCTCCCGCCCCCATCCCCGGTGTCTGTGCCTCCATCCGGCCCCGCTCGCTGCCGCAGCGCTCGCAGAGGGTCCCGTCCACGTCCCCCACAATCAAGGACTGGGGGACTCCTGGGCCAGGCTCTGACAGCGCCACTTCCAGGAACTGCAGGGAGTGGAGAACTGGGGGGACACAGAGATTTGGGGGAGCTGAGGGGGCTGAGAGTGAGAGTTTGGGGTTCCAGGGGGTCCACAGGCCAAGGAAAGGGGGGACATGAAGAGATGGCAGAGCTGGGAAGGAGGTTCAGGGGCTGAGAGCCAAGGAAAGGGGGTGCAGGGACTGGGAGAGCTGGGATGGGGTGTCCAGGGAATCCTGTGCCCAGGAAAGGGGGTGCCAGGGCTCCTGAGTGTGAGGAAAGGAGGAGCTGGGAAAGGCAGGAATGGGGGCCCAGGGGTCCCAGGTCAGGGAAAAGGGCGGGGCTGGGGGTTGGGAGAGGCAGGGGATGGGAACAGGTTGTGTTGGTGCCGGATAAGGGGGTGCAGGGGGGTCTCAGTGCCGGGCAAAGGGGTAAAAGGGTGTCTTGGTTCCCAAGAATGGGGGTGCAGGGGGGTCTCAGGGTCGCGGAAATGGGGGGGCAGGGATGGGGAGGTAGAAGGGAGTTCCAGGCATCCTTGAGCCCAGGAAAGGGGAGTCCAGGGTTTCCCAAAAAGGGGTACCAGGGTGGGGACACCCGGGGTGTTTGGGAAGGGGGAGTTCAGAGGGTCTCTGGCTTTGCACAAAGGTGGGGCTGGGGGCTGGGAAAGGCAGCAATGGGGGTCCAAGGTGTTCCAAGGCGTTCCAGGATCAGGCACACGGGAAATCTAGAGGCTGGGAGCAGGGAAAAGGGGAGCAGAGGGCCCTGATGTCCGGAAATGGGGGATTCAGGGGGGTCCCTGTGCAGGATAAGGGGAGCAGGGGGGGTCCCGGTGCCGGCAATGGCGATTCAGGGTCCCGGTGCCGGGGTCCCACTTCCCCCTCGCCCGCCAGGAGCGCCCCCAGCCCCAGCGCTGGAGCCACCGCGCTGCTCCTCCTCACTCCCAGTATGATCCCAGTATGATCCCAGTAGGATCAGTCACCCAGGAGCTGCTCCCAGTATGATCCCAGTACAGCCCAGTCACTCCTGGCATCCCCCCACCCCTCTCTGCGTTCCGACCTGTCCCGGCTCCATCCCCGCCCCTCCCGCGGCTGCGGGGAGGAGGAGGAGGAGGGAGGAAGAGGCGGAGCGGCAGCGGGAGCAGCAGGAGGAGCGGGGAGGATGAACCGCGGGGCTCCGGCTCTGCCTGAACTCGCAGCACCCCGGGAGCGTCGCCCCCATCCCGCAGGTGCCCGGGCAGGGGGAGCTGGCCCCAAATATCCCGGGGCTCCCTGGGTTTGGGGTTTTTGGGGGGATGTTTGGAGCTGGCGGGGCTCCAAGGCCGAGCCGCAGCTGCCCTCGGGGGGACATCGGGGGTCCCCGGGAGGTGTTTTTGGGGGGTCCCGGTGCGGGTGGCGGCAGAGCCCCGGCGGGGCCGGGGGGATGCGGGTCCCCCCGCGGTGCGGGTTGGGCTTCCCGGCCGGGCCCTCCGAGCTCTGCCGGGGCCGCGTGGGGACCCCGGATTTGGGGAGCCCCGGGAGAGCCGCGGCTTCCCTGGGCGGGAGCGCAGAGAGAGGAGAGCCCCAGGAGCCCCAGCGGGGACCCCGAGAGGGGGGACCCCTGGCAGTGCCGGCACCCGGCAATGGGGGTGCTGGGGCTGGAGGGGCGGCATGGCCGGGAAAGGGGTTCGGGGGTACCGGGGCCGCCAGGGGCTGCTCCCAGCAGGTGCCCAGTTCCTACCCCTGTGTGCTTCCAGTTTCCTGGGCACTCCCAGGATGAGCCCAGTCAGTCCCAGTATCACCCTGGTCACTTCCCCTCACTCCCTGCAGGATCCCTGTTTCTCCCAGTATGAGCCCAGTCATTCTCAGTCATTCCCCATTATGATGCCATTTGCCCCCAGCAAGTCCCAGTTGCTCCCACTTTTCTCCGGTGTTTTCCCACTTCTCCCAGTTGCTCCTAGTATAGTCCCAGTCACTCCCAGTATGATCCCAGTATGAGTCCAGTATGATCCCAGTCTGCCCCAGCAGGGCCCCAGTCACTCACACTTGCCCCCAGCATGGTCCCAGTTGCCCCCAGCACATTCCCAGTGGCTCCCAGTGTGGTCCCAGTCACCACCTGCATGTTCTTAGGTACTCCCAGTACATCCCAGTTGCCTGGAACATTCCCAGAGTCTTTGCCAGGCACTCCCAGTTACCTCAGCATGGTTCAGCTGCCCCCAGTTTTATCCCAGTCACTGCCAGTACATCCCAGTTGTCACCTGCATGACTCCTGTCATTCCCAGTTGCTCCCAGTTGCTCTCAGTGTGTGTGCATTTGGCTCCCAGCATGGGCCTGGCAGCTCCCAGTAACCCCCAGTCAGGGTCCCTTGGCACCCACTGTAATCCCAGTATGATCCCAGTCACTCCCAGTATTATGCCAGTGCCCCCCAGTGTGATCCCAGTTGCTCCCTGTCAATGCCAACATGACCCCAGTAACCACCAGTATGATCCCTATGACTCCCAGTCTCTCCCAGTATATCCCAGTCACTCCCAGCATGCTCCCAGTCCCTCCCACTTCCTCCCAGTTACTTTCAGCATGATTCCAGTTGTTCACAGCCACTCCCAGTCAATCCCAGTATGATTCCAGTCACCCTCCATGGACCTGGCTCCTCCCAGTCTCACCCAGCATGGACCCGGCTGCTCCCACTGTGATCCCAGTATGATCCCAGTTGCTGCCAGAATAGTTGCAGTTGTTCCCAGTTCCTCCCAGTATGATCCCAGGTGTCCCTAGAATAGTCCCAGTCCCACTCAGCATGGTCCCACTCACTCTCAGCTGTCCCCAGCATGGTCCCAGCTGTTCCCAGTGTGGTTCCAGTCCCCCCAGTATGGTCACAGACACTCCCAGTATATTCCAGTTGGCCCAGTAAGGTTCTGGTGACCTCAGAATGATCCCAGTCTTTCCCAGTTACTCCCAGTTGCCTCCAGCATGATCCCAGTTTCTGGCAGTTGCCCAAAGTGTGGTCCCAGTCGCTCCCAGTATGAACCCAGTTTCCCCATTTGTGGTCTCAGTCCCCTCAGTACGGTTCCAGTACCTTCCAGTTGGTCCCAGTTGCTTCCAATGTGTCCAGATTTTCCTCCCAACATGGGCCCAGTAGCTCCCAGTGACCCGCAGCCAGGATCCATTCACACCTGCTGGAATCCCAGTGGCTCCCAGGATGGTCCCAGCTGCACCCAGTCCCCCCCAGTATGGTTCCAGTCACTCCCAGTATGATCCCAGTATGAGTCCAGTATGATCCCAGTCTGCCCCAGCAGGGCCCCAGTCACTCACACTTGCCCCCAGCATGGTCCCAGTTGCCCCCAGCACATTCCCAGTGGCTCCCAGTGTGGTCCGAGTCACCACCTGTGTGTTCTTAGGTACTCCCAGTACATCCCAGTTGCCTGGAACATTCCCAGAGTCTTTGCCAGGCACTCCCAGTTACCTCAGCATGGTTCAGCTGCCCCCAGTTTTATCCCAGTCACTGCCAGTACATCCCAGTTGTCACCTGCATGACTCCTGTCATTCCCAGTTTCTCCCAGTTGCTCTCAGTGTGTGTGCATTTGGCTCCCAGCATGGGCCTGGCAGCTCCCAGTAACCCCCAGTCAGTAATCTGTAATCTGTAATCCCAGTATGATCCCAGTCACTCCCAGTATTATGCCAGTGCCCCCCAGTGTGATCCCAGTTGCTCCCTGTCAATGCCAACATGACCCCAGTAACCACCAGTATGATCCCTATGACTCCCAGTCTCTCCCAGTATATCCCAGTCACTCCCAGCATGCTCCCAGTCCCTCCCACTTCCTCCCAGTTACTTTCAGCATGATTCCAGTTGTTCACAGCCACTCCCAGTCAATCCCAGTATGATTCCAGTCACCCTCCATGGACCTGGCTCCTCCCAGTCTCACCCAGCATGGACCCGGCTGCTCCCACTGTGATCCCAGTATGATCCCAGTTGCTGCCAGAATAGTTGCAGTTGTTCCCAGTTCCTCCCAGTATGATCCCAGGTGTCCCTAGAATAGTCCCAGTCCCACTCAGCATGGTCCCACTCACTCTCAGCTGTCCCCAGCATGGTCCCAGCTGTTCCCAGTGTGGTTCCAGTCCCCCCAGTATGGTCACAGACACTCCCAGTATATTCCAGTTGGCCCAGTAAGGTTCTGGTGACCTCAGAATGATCCCAGTCTTTCCCAGTTACTCCCAGTTGCCTCCAGCATGATCCCAGTTTCTGGCAGTTGCCCAAAGTGTGGTCCCAGTCGCTCCCAGTATGAACCCAGTTTCCCCATTTGTGGTCTCAGTCCCCTCAGCACGGTTCCAGTACCTTCCAGTTGGTCCCAGTTGCTTCCAATGTGTCCAGATTTTCCTCCCAACATGGGCCCAGTAGCTCCCAGTGACCCGCAGCCAGGATCCATTCACACCTGCTGGAATCCCAGTGGCTCCCAGGATGATCCCAGCTGCACCCAGTCCCCCCCAGTATGGTTCCAGTCACTCCCAGTATGATTCCAGCCCTGCCCAGAATGACTCCCTGTCACTCCCAGGGTGGGCCCAGTTGCTCCCAGTCACCTCCAGCATGGTTCCAGTCCCAGCCAGCACACTTCCAGTCATTCCCAGTATGATGCCAGCCAGTTCCAGTAGGATCCCAGTATGAATCCAGCACGGGCACAGCTGCTCCCATTATCATCCACTGTGGTTCCAGTTGTTCCCATTTACCCCCACTGTGGTTTCAGTCTCTCCCAGTTGCTCCTACCATGTTCCCAGTCACTCCAGTTGTCCTCAATTGCTTCCAGCCTGATCCCAGTTGCTCCAAGTAAGATCCAGTAGGATCCCAGTTGCCCCCAGCATGCTTTCAGTTGCTTCCTGTTCTCCCCAGTGTGATCCCAGTTGCCCCCAGTTGTCCCTTGTATCAACCCCATCACTCCCCATATGATCCCAGTTGCTCCCAGCATGGTCCCAGTCATGCCCAGTTGTCCCCGGTGTAGACCCACTCACTTCCACTCACTTTCAGTTCTCCCCAGCATGGTCCCCGTTGTTCCCAGTGTGTTCCCAGTCACCCCAGTAAGGTTACAGACATCCCCAGTAAATCCCAGTTGCCTTCAGCATCTCTGTGGTCATTCCCAGACACTCCCAGTGATCCCAGTAAGGTGCTTGTTATCCCAGTATGATCTCAGTCATGCCCAGTATGTCCCAGTTGTCTCCAGCCTGCATCCAGTCATTCCCAATTCCTCCAATTTGCTTGCAGCATGATCCCAATTTTTCTCAGTTGCTCCCAGTAGCCCAAAGTGGGATCCCAGTTGCTCCCTTTCATCACCAGTATGAGCCCAGTAACCTCCAGTATGATCCTTGTCACATGCCAGCACTCCCAGTATGGTCCCAGTATAATCCCAGTAACTTCCAATCACTCGCAGTATGGTCCCAGTTGCCTCCAGCTACATCAACCCAGTCAATCCCAGTATGATGCCATTTGCTCCCAGAGTGCTCCAAGTTGCTCCCAGTCACCCCCAGTACAGGGATGCTGTGCATGGTGTGTTCCCAGTCACTCTCAGACACTCCCAGTATTAGTCCAAGCCCTCCCAGTATGATCCAGAGATGACGCCAGTGTGCTCCCAGTCAGTGCCAATATGAACCAGTTGTGTTCCACACGGTTCCAGTTGCCCCTTTCACCCTCACTGTCCCTCCCAGTCTCTCACAGTGTCTCCCAGTTCCTTCCAGCATATTCCCACTCACTCCCAGTTCCTTCCAGCGCGATCCCATTTGCTCACAACTGCTCCCAGTCAGCCTCAGTGTCGTGGCACTCACTGCCAGTATGATCCCAGTCACCTCCAGCATGATCCCAGTATAAGCCCAGTCGTTTCCAGTCATCCCCAGCAGGCACCCAGTGACTCCCAGTTCCTCCCAGTTGCTCCTAGCATGATCCCAGTTGCTCACAGCTGCTCCCGGTCACGCTCATCAGGCTCCCAGTCACTCCCAGTATATCCCATTTGCCCCCAGCATGGTCTCAGTTGGCCCCCGTAGGCTCCTACTCTGTGTCAGTATGATCCCAGTACGATCCTAGTCTCCCTCGGGGTGACTGCAGTCTGCCCTGGCATGGGCCCAGCTGCTCCCAGTATGATTCCAGTACAATCCCAGTACAAACCAGTCCTTCCCAGTGCTGCCACTCCTGGCATCCCCGAGCCCTCTGTGCGTTCCCCCCTCCTGATCTCCTGAGAGGAGCCCCAAGGGCCAGCAGTGCCCAGGCAGGGTCCCCAGGCAGCCCCAGTTTGGATGTGCAGCCCCCAGTTTCCCCAGTTTGCCTCTCCTTTGGCCCGGGCCAGGTTCCCCCCTGGAACAGCGGCTGGGACCAGCCGAGAGCCCCGCGCTGCCCGTCCCGACCTGTCCCGGCTCCATCCCCGCTCCTGCCGCGGGCTGCCGGGGCTGCGGGAACGGGAACCGAGGGTGTCGCTGCTGCTGGGGGAGGAGGAGGAGGGAGGGAAGGGCAGGGATGAAGGAGGAGCGGGAGGTGGGGATGGGGAGGAGGAGGAGGGGGGATGGAAGGGGAGGGATGGAAGAGGAGAAGGAGGTGGGGATAACGAAGAGGAGGAGGAGGGGGGATGGAAGAGGAGGGGCGTCAGGAAGAGGAAGAGGAGGTTGAAAGGCGGATCGAGCAGAGCAGAGAGAAACGCGCGGTCAGCCCTGCCTGAATTCGCAGCCCCCACCTGTGGGATCATCGCCCCCCATCCCGCAGGTGAGCGGGGAGGGGGAGCTCGGGCCAGATCTCCTGGGGGGTGCCTGGGTTGGGTTATTTGGGGAGATGTTTGGAGAAGGAAGAACTGCGAAGCTGAGCGGAAAAGGCCCCTTGGGGGGACTCCTTGGAGCCCCGGCAGCCCAGAGCAGGGAAGAGGGGGAGAAGGGAGCCCGGGGGCCCAAACAGCCCTGGCACCCCTGAATGGGGAGAGCCAAGAGGGGGGAGCTTTTGGGATTGCTGGGACTCCCGGCAGCCTGGGGAGGGCGGGCAGCGAGGAGAAGGGGGACCCCCAATGCAAGCGTGACCCCAGCAGCTGGGACAGGGGGGAGCCCCAAACAGCAAAGGGGAGGCAGCAGGGACGGGGAACTCCTGGGAGAATTTTTCAGGGCTGGATCTCGGTGTTTGGGATGTTTTTATGGAGCCCAGGAGGGCAGGGACTTCTAGAGATGGACTGGGGCAGTGGGAGCTTCCAACTCAACGTGCTCATCCCTTGTTTTCCCCAAACCAGGATTTCCCATTCCCAACCCCTGGGAGGCTGCGAGGAAGAGGAAGAGCCTCTCCTTGTCCTTCCTCCCCCAGGGCAGGAGCTGAGGATGGAGAGCAGGAAGGACAAATCCCCGCGGCAGAACCTGGTGGAAGAGGCCGTTTTGAGCGGCTCCAGGGCGCAGGAACCTGACGGGGAGGAAAAGCCCCAGAGATCCCGCACGAGGAGGGGCTGCAAACGCAGATCGCGGGGATCTGAGGGGGAAAGACCCACCCTGGGCCGGGGAGGCGGCCGAATGTGGAGCCAGAGCTCGGAGCTGGGGGTCCCTGAGCAGCTCCATGATGGGGAGAAGCCCCACAAGTGCTCGGAGTGTGGGAAGAGCTTCAGGAGGAGGCCCGAGCTGATCGTGCACCAGAGGATCCACACTGGGGAGAGGCCCTACGAGTGTTCCAAGTGTGGGAAGGGGTTTCAGACCAGCTCCCATCTCCTCCGGCACTATCGGGTTCACACGGAGGAGAGGCCCTTCTGCTGCCCTGACTGCGGGAAGGGATTCAGGGACAACTCCACCCTCATCCAGCATCGCCGTATCCACACCGGGGAGAGGCCCTACGAGTGTGGGGAATGTGGGAAGAGCTTCAGCCAGAGCTCCAGCCTGATCAAGCACCAGAGGACCCACACTGGGGAATGGCCCTACGAGTGTTCTGAGTGTGGGAAGAGGTTTCAGACCAGCTCCCATCTCCTCCTGCACTATTGGGTTCACACGGAGGAGAGGCCCTTCTGCTGCCCCGACTGTGGGAAGGGATTCAGGCACAACTCCCACCTCCTCAGGCACCGGCGCATCCACACTGGGGAGAGGCCCTACGAGTGTGGGGAGTGTGGGAAGAGATTCTCACAGAGCTCTCACTTGACCGAACACCAACGGAGGGACCGGTAAGGGAAGCCCTGCGAGTGCCCCGAGTGTGAGAAGAGCTAAACTCCATCCCCCACTGGAGGACCCACATTGGGCACAGCCTTGGTGACCCACATTCCCTGTCATCCATGTTGGGAACACACCTGGCTGCTTCTCCTTTTGTGCTGACCTTCATTTTTTTCACTTCTCAATTTCTCTGCACTCCAAAATCCAAGAGGGATTGATCTTTCACCTCAAAACCACTCACATCCCAATGAAAACAACTGAATTTTAAGCACAGAGGCTCAATCCCTCTTCAAATTGCTTGTTCCCACCTCAAAAAATACCAATCCCACACCAAACTCACTCGAATCCACAGCTGCCAGGCTGAGATGGGTTTGGGAGGTGATTGGGAGAAGTGGGATCCCAGTTTGGAGCGGTGAAATGGGGATTGTGTGGGGCTGGATGGCTGGGATGTATTTGATAGCAAATAAAACTTTCAGATTTACTGATTTTTTTGTCGTTCTTTCCCAGTCTGTGGCAGTTCTGTTTGCAGAGCGCCGCCTCACAGAGCGTCGCCTCACAGTTCCGCCCTTGGCCTGAGCCGCCCCTTTCCCCTCACGGTCCCGCCCTTTCCTCGTCCCTTTCCCCTCACGGTTCGGCCTTCGGGAGCGGGGCAGGAGGAGGAGGAGGAGGCAGAGGTGCAGCGGCAGCAGGGGCAGCCGGAGAAGAGCAGAGAAGGAATCGCGGTGCCCTGGCACTGCCTGAAGTCGCCGCAGCCCCTGGACCATCGGGTCCAACACCAGATGACAACAAAACTCTTTCACCACTCTGAAGAGATGAATAATGAACAAATCCAGAAAGTCTTTCCTGGGAGTGGTCGCCCGGGTCTGGGCACTGGGGATTGCTCTCCAGCACTGGGGATGGCTGCTGCAGATCACAAAATGCAGGATCTTGGTGCTCCTCAGTGTTTCCCAGATCCCAGTCCAGTGCAGGTTGGATGGTATTCAGGAAGAGGAAAGGAAAAAAAACAGTCCAGGAAAAAATTGGACTGCTTAGGTAACCTAACTAGGAAGCAAAGGCAAAAGCAGAAGCAAGCAAAGCAAGCCAGGTCTGGGCTGAACACGGCAAAGTTCCCGTGTTTGGACAGGCTCAGGGGCTGCCCCGGGGAGCGCGGGGCTGGGCGCGGGGGCAAGCGGGCAGTGGACACACGGACACGGGGACACACGGACACGGGACACACGGACACGGGGACACAGGGACACGGGCCACACGGACACAGGGACACACGGATACAGGGACACACAGACACGGGACACACGGATACGGGGACACACGGACACGGGGACACACGGACACGGGACACACGGACACGGGGACACGGACACGGGGACACACAGACACGGGGACACACGGATACGGGGACACATGGACACGGGACACACGGACATGGGCACACACGGACACGGAGCTGCCAGCTCTCCTGCCTCCCGCTGCAGCTGCCCGACTGCTTTGGCACAGGCCTTTGCTGCCACAAGCCCTGTCCCAGGCAGGAAGCGCCATCCGTGTCCTCCTGCCCGTGCGTTGCTGGCTGGATTGCTGAGGGCTCCCAGGTGCCTCTGGATAGAGCTCCTCTGGAGCTCCTGTGGGGCCGTTCCCAGCCGTTCCCAACCGTTTCCAGATGTTCTCAGATGTTCTCCAGATGTTCCCCGCCACACCGCCGTAAAGCAAACCGCGCCTGCCGCTTCGCGACACCCTCACCTCGCCACACCGCCGTAAAGCGAGCCGCGCGGCGTGACAACATGGCGCCGCGCCGTTTGCCTCGGTGTATCCCGGCATGCCCCGCGCCCGCCACAGCCGCCGCCATTCCCGGCAGACCCCGCGCCGCCCTCCGCAGCCGCCGCCGCCGCCGCTCCGGTGGGTGCCAGGATCGGGGAAAGGGGGAGCGGATCCCGCCGGGATCACCGGGATCAGCGCCGGGATCCGCCCCGAGCTCCGCTGCCGCCCGCAGGTCCCGCAGCGCGCCGCGCCCAGCTGAGGAAATGGTGAGGGAACGGCTCCTCCCCCCCCCCCCCCCCGCGGTTGGGAATGGAACCGGCCCGGAGCGAGCCCCGCCCCCCCCCCCCAGAGCTCCCAGTTCCTCCCAGTTCAAACCAGTAACGCCCCAGTATGGCCCCAGTTCATCCCAGTGAGCCCAAATCCCCTCCCAGTCCATCCCAGTAACGTTCCAGTAACTCCCAGTTCATCCCAGTAACCTCCCGGTTCCCTCCCAGTAACTCCCAGCTTGCTCAGTTCCCATTCCCAGTCCCTCCCAGTACGATCCCAGTCCCTCCCAGTTTGCCCACTTTGGCTTCCCAGTCTCTCCCAGTTTGCCTTCCCAGTCCCTCCCAGTTCATCCCAGTATGGCCCCAGTCCATCTCAGTAACTCCCAGTTCATCCCAGTCCATCCCAATCCCCTCCCAGTAACCCCAAACCCCAAACCAGTAATTCCCAGTTGATCCTAGTCCATCCCAATCCCCTCCCAGTAACGCTAAAACCCAAACCAGTAACTCCCAGTTCATCACAGTAACCCCAAACCCCATTCCCAGTTCATCCCAGTCCCTCCCAGTCCCACCCAGTTCATCCCAGTGCAAACCAGTAATGTCCCAGTCCATCCCAGTACCTCCCAATCCCCTCCCAGTAACCCCAAACCAGTAACCTCCCAGTCCATCCCAGTTCATCCCAGTACTAACCAGTTCCATCCCAGTCCCTCCCAGTATGATCCCAGTATGGTGTCAGCACAAAAGCAGCCCAGTCCCAGTCCCTCCCAGTATGATCCCAGTATGGTGTCAGGACAAAGCCAGCACAGTCCCAGTCCCTCCCAGTAGGGTCCCAGCAGAGCCCAATCCCTCCCAGTGCTGCCACTCCTGGCATCCCCGAGCCCTCTGTGCGTTCCCCCCTCCTGATCTCCTGAGAGGAGCCCCAAGGGCCGGCAGTGCCCAGGCAGGGTCCCCAGGCAGCCCCAGTTTGGATGTGCAGCCCCCAGTTTCCCCAGTTTGCCTCTCCTTTGGCCCGGGCCGGGTTCCCCCCTGGAACAGCGGCTGGGACCAGCCGAGAGCCCCGCGCTGCCCATCCCGACCTGTCCCGGCTCCATCCCCGCTCCTGCCGCGGGCTGCCGGGGCTGCGGAACGGGAACCGAGGGTGTCGCTGCTGCTGGGGGAGGAGGAGGAGGGAGGGAAGGGCAGGGATGAAGGAGGAGCGGGAGGTGGGCTTAGGGAGGAAGAGGAGGAGGGGGGGGGATGGAAGAGGAGGAGCGGCAGGAAGAGGAAGAGGAGGTTTAAAGGGGGATCGAGCAGAGCAGAGAGAAGCGCGCGGTCAGCCCTGCCTGAATTCGCAGCCCCACCTGTGGGATCATCGCCCCCCATCCCGCAGGTGAGCGGGGAGGGGGAGCTCGGGCCAGGTCTCCTGGGGGGTGCCTGGGTTGGGTTTTTTGGGGAGATGTTTGGAGAAGGAAGAACTGCGAAGCTGAGCGGAAAAGGCCCCTTGGGGGGACTCCTTGGAGCCCCGGCAGCCCAGAGCAGGGAAGGAGGGGAGAAGGGAGCCCGGGAGCCCAAACAGCCCCGGCACCCCTGAATGGGGAGAGCCAAGAGGGGGGAGCTTTTGGGATTGCTGGGACTCCCGGCAGCCTGGGGAGGGCGGGCTGCAAGGAGAAGGGGGACCCCCAATCCAAGCGTGACCCCAGCAGCTGGGACAGGGGGGAGCCCCGAACAGCAAAGGGGAGGGAGCAGGGACGGGGAACTCCTGGGAGGCTTTTTCAGGGCTGGATCTTGGTGTTTGGGAGGTTTTTATGGAGCCCAGGTGGCCAGGGACTTCTAGGGATGGACTGGGACAGAAGGAGCTTTAAACTCAACGTGCTCATCCCTTGTTTTCCCCAAACCAGGATTTCCCATTCCCAGCCCCTGGGAGGCTGCGAGGAAGAGGAAGAGCCTCTCCTTGTGCTTCCTCCCGCAGAGCAAGTTGAGGATGGAGAGCAGGGAGGACAAATCCCTGCGGCAGAACCTGGTGGAAGAGGCCGTTTTGAGCGGCTCCACAGCACAGGAACCCGACGGGGAGGAAAAGCCCCGGAGATCCCGCACGAGGAGGGGCTGCAAACGCAGATCGCGGGGATCTGAGGGGGAAAGACTCACCCTGGGCCAGGGAGGCGGCCGGAGATGGAGCCAGAGCTCGGAGCTGGGGGTCCCTGAGCAGCTCCATGATGGGGAGAAGCCCCACAAGTGCTCGGAGTGTGGGAAGAGCTTCACGTGGAGATCTGATCTGATTCTGCACCAGAGGACCCACACTGGGGAGAGGCCCTACGAGTGTGCGGACTGTGGGAAGAGCTTCAGCCGGAGCTCCAACCTGATCAGGCACCAGAGGATCCACACTGGGGAAAGGCCCTACAAGTGTTCCAAGTGTGGGAAGAGGTTTCAGACCAGCTCCGATCTCCTCAAGCACTATCGGGTTCACACAGAGGAGAGGCCCTTCCGCTGCCCCGACTGCGGGAAGGGATTCAGGCAGAACTCCCACCTCACCACGCACCGGCGCATCCACACTGGGGAGAGGCCCTACGAGTGTGGGAAGTGTGGGAAGAGCTTCACCTACAGCTACATCCTGATCAAGCACCGGAGGACCCACACTGGGGAGAGGCCCTACGAGTGTTCCAAGTGTGGGAAGAGATTTCAGACCAGCTCCTGTCTTCTCAAGCACTATCAGATTCACAGGGAGGAGAGGCCCTTCCGCTGCCCCGATTGCGGGAAAGGATTCAGGCAGAACTCCACCCTCATCCAGCATCGCCGTATCCACACTGGGGAGAGGCCCTACGAGTGTGGGGAGTGTGGGAAGAGCTTCAGCCAGAGCTCCAGCCTGATCAAGCACCAGAGGACCCACACTGGGGAGAGGCCCTACGAGTGTTCTGAGTGTGGGAAGAGGTTTAAGACCACCTCCCATCTCCTCAAGCACTATCCGGTTCATACAGAGGAGAGGCCCTTCCGCTGCTCCGACTGTGGGAAGGGATTCAGGCAGAACTCCCACCTCCTCAGGCACCAGCGCATCCACTCTGGGGAGAGGCCCTACGAGTGTCCCCGGTGTGGGAAGAGATTCTCACAGAGCTCTCACTTGACCCAACACCAAGGGAGGCACCGGTAAGGGAAGCCCTGCGAGTGCCCCGAGTGCGAGAAGAGCTAAACTCCATCCCCCACTGGAGGACCCACATTGGGCACAGCCCTGGTGACCCACATTCCCTGTGATCCATGTTGGGAACACACCTGGCTGCTTCTCCTTTCATGTTGACCTTAATTTTTTTCTCTTCTCAATCTCTCTGCACTCTAAAAGCCAAGAGGGATTGATCTTTCACCTCAAAACCACTCACATCCCACTGAAAACAACCGAATTTTAACACATAAAGGCTCAATCCCTCTTCAAATTGTTTGTTCCCACCTCAAAAAAAACCAACCCACACCAAACTCACTCGATTTCACAGCTGCCAGGTTGAGATGGGTTTGGGAGGAGACTGGGAGAAGTGGGATCCTGATTTGGAGAGGTGGGATGGGGATTGTGTGGGGCTGGGTGGCTGGGATGTATTTGATAGCAAATAAAACTTACAGACTTAGTGATTTCTTTGCTGTTCATCTCCAGTCCGTGGCAGTTCTGTTTTTCAGGGCACCACCTTCTCAGGTGATTGTGTTTGTGTCCTCCTTTCCCTCACACCTCTCTTTGCCTGCTCTGTTTCTCTCTCCGTGTCTCCCTTGACCCAGGGGACCTCCAAAGATCCTCCCCCAACTTAATTTCCTCAGGGACCACCAAAGATCCTTCCCTGATTTAATTGAATCCTCCTCTAATTTAATTGCCCCCTCTGCCCCCAATGACCCACCCCTGATTTTTTAATTATTTTATTTCCCAATTATTATTTTATTTCTTAGTTCAGGAGCTGAAGTTATGGAGGCCAGCAGTGAAATGTCTCTGTAGGATTTTGCTCCACTTGGCTTTCAGCCCCTTCTCAAGAGCTTTGCCTTCGAGGGCAAAGGGAATGTCTTTTCCTGGCTGGAAGCTGAAATTCCAGACCTCTGGAATGTGTGCAGGGCCATATAGACTGGGATCAACCAGAGATTGGGATCAAATATGCACTGAGATCCTGTGGTCTAGGATCAACTAAGGACTGGGATAAATTAGGGACTGGGGCCCTACAGACTGGAATGAACTGAACTGGGATCAAATATGGACAAGGATCAAATATGGACTGGGATCCTATGGACTGGTATCAACAAGGGACTCGGATAAAATAGGGACTGGGATCCTACAGACTGGGATCAAATTGGGACTGAGATCATATGGACTTGGATCAACAGGAGACCTGGATCAACTACAGACTGTGTTCAAATAGAGACTGGGATCAGATGTGGATTGGGATCCTATGGACTGGGATCAAATATGGACTGGGATAAAATAGGGACTGGGATCAAATATGTCCTGGGATCAAATAGGGACTGGGATCAAATACGGACTGGGATCAAATATGGACTGGGATCAAATAGGGACTGGGATCAAATACGGACTGGGATCAAATATGGACTGGGATCAAATATAGTCTGGGATAAAATAGGGACTGGGATCAAATACGGACTGGGATCAAATATGGACTGGGATCAAATATAGTCTGGGATAAAATAGGGACTGGGATCAAATAGGGACAGGGAACAATTAGAGATTGGGATCAAATATGGAACTGGGATCCTATGGACTGGGACAAACTGGACTGGGATTATATGGAATTGAGATCCTATGGAACAGCATAAACTTTCTAACATGACACATATAATATTCATTGTAACACTTGCGAAAAGCCAATTATAAATATGCATTTGTCACAATCTCTCCTCTTATTCTTTATAAATCATTTGGCTTGAGCAATATTTCTTATCCTCTTGCATTCTTTGGACTCTGTTAATAATCAAATAAAACATGGGATTAAACAAAGAAGAAATATCAAAACACTTGTAACACATAAAAGGAAGAATCCTAATTTCTTCCACCATCCCATTCTCAATACATTACCCCACCTGTTAGTTATTAACATTATTTTCCCTTTGGTTGTTTTTGGACTGATACCAGGGTCATAATTTTTCATAATTTTTTTCTGATATCCTTTGTTTATTTCAGGATGATGCCCTCATTGCCATCTATTTTCAACAATCTGTACACCCCATTCTTTAGCCAATAAATAGCGCAAAGCCAACCTATTTTAATACACTGCAGTTATAGTTGGGCCTTGCTGACTCAATATTAATTCCAGTGCCTGAGCAGCTTTGTTTGTTATCTCCTCTATAACTGCTTGGAGTCCTATAATGCGATGCAGTATATAATTTGGGTTTAATACAGAGCTAGATTGCTGTGCTGGTTTCACCTTTTTGTTTACTAATTGGCTTTTTACCGAATCTTTGACTATATGTCTAAGATCAAATGTAAAACAAATCCATCTCTCTCGGACCTTCAATTCCCCATCTATTACCACATTTTCTTAAGTTCCTTGTTATCCAATATTTTTCCCCATTTTGCCTGCAGGTACTCAGTTTGGGTGGGTCTGTGGCTGTTGACATGGGTGTGTGTAACAAAAAGGAACTTTGGTTCCTTTCCGTGTAATACTTTCTGTAGCATTTGGGACACGATCTTGCTGGTATCTCAGAAGGGAAAAGACAACAAATGAGAGACAGAAACAGGAATGACAGAGGTCTGGCATGGCTTATACCCCCACCTCCCCTGCCTGTGGAGTTGCTTCCCACAGCAGGTACGTGTGATCTTCTCGGTGGTGAGTACAGTGCTCAATCCAGGCTTGCCCTCTGTTTCCCTTGTCACTCCTTTTTACTCATTTTTTTAGGCAAGTCCTTTTCAACACTCCTTAACTGTGGTTTCCCACCGTTCCTCAGGTATCTCTCACTCAACAGGCACTAATAATCCACCCACAAAACAAAGTTATTACTTCAGTTTTTGAGTTCTTTCTGTATAGGGGATTGATTCAGTACTCAATACTTCTTGCAACGAGAACATAGATTTTGTGAACTACAATGCCAATTATTCCCATAATTTAAACATTCATTTATAGTCCAGCTGGCATGTCCAATATGAGGATGAATCACATAAAATATACAGTATAGTACTGATGGCAATTTCCCTTCTTCCCTGTACAAGCCACAGGCTGAGGCCAGGCTATAAGAACTCTTTGACTGAAACACTCCCAATCCTCCTGTTTGAAGGGGCAGTGTTCCTCTGCCAAGGAGGTGTCGGAGGCGTCTCAGGGTTTATTCAGGCCGGGCTTAGAACCAGTGATGCAAGCTTTGCCTTATTTCTCAGTGAGGTGTTATTCTTTGTACCTGCCTTGGATCATTTGGGTCTTCCCAAACCATTACCACCCAGTCCTGGTTGGAAGTCAATTTGGTATCACCCGGTTTAGATGTGATAGTCCATTCCTCAAGTTTCTTCACAAGTCCTTTGGTTTTGCTGGCATGAATTCACCCTCTTTCCGTGGTTTGGATTGCTGCTTTAGTGGTACCTGGAAAGGATTTCTTAATAGCACAGTGTTAAAAGAAAATCAATACTGCATTAACTTTTACAATCAGTTTTCTTTAAAACTTTCTGACTTTAACTAAACTCTTTTTCTACATCTGCCACTTCTTCTTGTATCCAGCTGTGTTAATAGCTGCAGAGACCAATTCTTCTTCCTGTGAGCTATAATTAGTTAAATAAAAAAGACCAGGCCAATTTTAACATGAGATGTATCACATCTCTTGCCTTTTACTTTTTGGGTAACATTTAACTGTTTTAGTCTTACTGACTTTTAGTCTTCAGAACAAAAGCCTTCTCTTCTTAACAACAGCAATCAGAAAGAAAAAAGAAATCTTGCTTAAGACAATAAACCACTTTGTGAGAGTCACAGTCTCTGCCTTGATCTTATCTCTACTGGTGGTCCTGTTCACAGCCTTGGGTTTAACTCTGTCCTTCCCCATTTCCCCCCCTCCTTGTTGTCACTCTGCCTAGCAGGAATGGGGGAGAACTTACAGATAGCTGTGGCTGAGGGGACCTTGGGGGTGTATTTCACTCTCCCCTTCGCTCTCTTTCTCTCTCTCTCTCCCTTTCTATCTCTTTCTTTTTCTCTCTTCACATTTCAACATCCACATTCCAATATCAGTCCACTTTCTAACATTAATCCTACATCCTGGAGAGGTGAGTCTGCCAATCACGTCTCCCCCCTTTTTCACCTTCCTTACAAAGTAAATTACTTTTGTTATGCGTGTTCAGCAGGAGTGTAGATCATAGCACCCTCCACCAAGGCTACCAGCCACTCACAGCTGACAGTGCAAAAATAAAGACTTATTTTGCTATCACAATTTTTCCATTCACAAGCTTGAAAAGGTTGCAGGAGCAAAGTAAACAACAACTTACTTCCAAAGTGACCCTGCCTGCACCAAAACAAATTTAAGGCAATGCTACTTAGAGCAATACAATCTGCAAAGAAGCCAAGGTTTGATTTGGGAAGGGCATCTGAGGACACAGAGCATGAGTTTTACAAATCTGTATTTTGAAGAGGGAATGGACAAAATATGAATAGAGTTGAGGGCAGGGGGAGGACAGCAAGTGAGGAATTTTTCTCTGCAATACTCTCTTTTTGACTGCCAGGAAACACTCTCTAAAGAGGCTCCTGTGGTACAAACAATAACTGGGTGGGAAGAGGCGCTCCTGAATTCAAGCCTTAATGTCATAATAGGAAACTGCCCCTGAGCACTGCAAACTCACCAGAGGCAAGCCACTGCTGCCACGCTGCAGGGCTGCCTGCAGCACAGAGGGAATCATGGCCAAGCCCTCCCTGCAGGCCTGGGTAATCCACACAGGGAGCCCAAAACTTCCTCACAGCTCTCTAACTCATTCAAGAAATAAACCTACAGCAAGCAGAGGTCCCCCCACCATCTTTTTAATGTGTATGTGTCACACACTCACAGTGATGCCGAAAGTAAAAAAATTAACAGCTTACATTAGAAGATACTGAAACCTTTTCTTCACCTCGCTTTGTAGGTTCCCTTTTCTATATGCAGCCACCTCCAAGTCTGGGGAAAAAAATGAGCCCTATTTTTCAGAAGTCTCATGCATGAACAACTCTAGCTGCTGTTCCAGCTACACTGCAAGTAGTTAGCACTTCCAGAAAAAATAACAAACAAACAAACAAAAAAAACTAAGAAAGCAAAACACATTTGGGTACATGAAAAAGGACTGGCTGGAAGAAAAAATGTTTCTCATTGACCTACCAAGCAGCTGGTGTTACCTTTAGTTTAACTTTACACACTGAGAACCACTTGAGTGAACAGCCTGCATCAACTCAAAATAAATTAATGGCAGGTTTTCCTATGTCACAGCTGTAAACTAGTTTCTCAGTCCTACAGTACAGTAAGTTATGTATTTCAAGATAAAAATCACAATGCAAATCGGAAGAAATTTCATACTGCATGAGGTGTGCACACAATTGATTTACCTCCAAAAGTCAGTTTATGACTTTTCTCTACCAGGATTGCAGTAGCTGCTATAGCTTGAACACACACTGGCCAGCCTTGATTTACTGGATCTAACATCTTTGATAAATAAGCCACGGGTCTCTTTACTCCTCCCCACTCCTGAAACAAAACCCTATGAGCTACCCCCTTTTCTTCATTTCCGTGCCGATGAAAGGGTTTTGCTAGTGAAGGTAAGCTTAAAGTTGATATTGGGGCTAGTTTTAACTTCAGTTTTCTTAGTTTTTCACCATCTTCTTTGTTCCATTTTATATCATCTCCTCTGTCAGTTTATTCATACAAAAATTTTACTGCCTGTGTGCATCCTTCAATCTACAATCTACAATATCCCAATAATCCGAGTATTTTTCTGATTTCCCCCTTTGAAGAGGGAGGGGGAAGGGATAGAATTCCTGTGATTCAGTCTGGGTTGAGCTTCTCACTACCCTTACTAATCAAATGTCTAAGATATTTTACTTTTGCTTCTACAAATTGCAGCTTTCCTTTTGATACCCTTAATCCTTTTTCCCCAAGAAAATTCAAAAGCTTTATAGTAGCCTCTCTCACTTCAGCTTCAGCTTCCCCAGAAAGTAAAAATATCATCCACATATTGGATAATTTGTATTCTAGGAGGAGTGCAAAGAGTTTGTAGTATTGTTTCTAAAGCTTGTCCAAATAAGTTTGGAGATTCAGTAAACCCCTGTGGTAGTTTTGTCCATTTTAATTGCTGTTTTCTCCCAGTTAGTGGATCCTCCCATTCAAAGGCCAAGATCTCTCAGCTCTCCGGGGCCAAAGGGCAAGCCCAAAAGGCATCTTTAAGGTTCACTATGCTCCTTCTATTACCACATTTTTAATGACAGGAACTGTGAAACTTTCTCCTTTTGTTCTTGTTACATTTATAGTATATTTGTTTACACTATAACCTTTTGGAATACTTAACAGACAGGTTCTTTCTGCCCCTGTGTCTACCACAAACTCCAATTTTTCCTCTTGGGGACCCCTTTTAAAGTTATCACAGGCTCCAGACGGAACTTGTCCCCTAAAGAATAGAGCCTCTGACACCCCTATTCTTCCTCGGTGCCCATCTCTTTACAAATTCTCAGATCTGTTACCCTCTTAGGACAGTCTATTTTATAATGTGCTTTGCCCTGACAAGTAAAAGCAGATGTTCCTGGAATGTTCCTGAAACTTTGATTGCATTGGGATTTTATTCTTTCTTGTTCCCCTGTCTCTACCACCATCATATCTAGGAGTAGTGCCTGTGGGGTTTTTATTGTTTTCTTGCAATTTTTTTCTCGCATGGTGACTGCCACAATCTTTGCTTTTAGTTTGGCTTTGGCCACAGACTTTCTGAGCCTCCTTTAATAAATCATCTAATAATTTGTCATGCAGATCTTCAATTTTTTCCATTATCTGGCCAAGCACAAAGTTAATCTTTAACAAAGCTTTTCTCACATCAGTCTCAGGATCCACTCTGGAACTCTGTCTCCTATTTCTCCCGAGTCTGTCCACTCAGCCGGAGCCTCCCCCCTCCCCTGCTGTGTCCCAAAAGTCCCTCAGCACTTTGCCCTCGAGATGCTGCTCCCCCTATTTCCCCAACAATCAAATTACAATGCTCATTTATATGTTTTCTCCCCTCCTCATAATTTTGACCCCACTCAAGAGGTGCAGGTGGCATTTTGCCCTCCCCGGGGGGGCCCTGTGGATTTTCTTTACTCCAGGCTTTTATGCCTGCAATTCTGATCATTTCCCTTTCTTCCAGAGAAAATAGTATCTGTATTATCGACTGCATTTCTTCCCATGTATAAATGTTTGAACCAAAAAATTGGCCTAATTGTTCAGCAGTGCTTGTGGGATCCTCCAAAATCCCTTTGATTGATTTCCCACTCATTTTTGTTTTTCTCTTTTTCCCTCTTGCTCCCCTCCCTTTTCTTTACCTGTTTTCTTATTTTTTACGCATTTTCTGTCCCGTTTTTCAAAATCTTATCTCCATGCCTCTGTTTCCCACTTTCTCTAATAACCTGAATACCACCTTCTTTCAACTACCCACGTAAAAAAATCCTTTTTCTCACAATACCATTTAATACAATACACCTCCCTCCAAGGAAATAAAGCTCAAAATAAACAATCTACATTACATATACTTCCATGCATCGATATTTACTCACCTTTATCTCTCCCTCTCACACATTCATACCCTCAAGTCTGTTCATTCATACTTCTCAACTTCACAATACTGTTACATATACTTTTGTTAGCCCACACTCACTTTTATTTTACACTCACTCTCACATCAGCACAATCCACCTCCCTCCAAGGAGATAAAGTAAAGCTCAAAATAAACAATCTACATTACATATAGTCCCATTCATCTACATTTACTCACTTTTATTTTTCACTCACTCTCACATACAACAACAAGAGAACTTTTCCTTGCAAACAGTCTACATTACATATCTACACCCTGAGTGCTCTTGGAATGTTAATCCCTCAACCCAGCAGGTTTGAATCCTGGATGTCTCTCATCCCAGCAGAATTTTAGGTGTTACTGGCCAGTCCCGGTGTTCTTGGATATCCCTCAGTCCGGCTGTGTTTTCCAGCCCCAGATCCCCTGGGGCATATCCTCAATCCGGCAACCCTGGGTGCTCTTGGGATGCAAATCCCTCAGCCCAGCAGGTTTGAATCCTGGATGCTCTTGGGCACTCTTATCCCTCAATCCGGCACTCCACGGGGTTCCTCTTCTTCCTAAGACCCAGTCCCAGTTTTTCTGGGAGGGATTCTCTCTTTTTTATCACTCCCTTGGTCTCTTTACTGGCCGTTTTTCACATGAAAAAGATGAAAAGCAGCATGAGAGACTACAGCAATCACTTGGCAAGTCTGGGATACCCAGCAGCTTCTGTCACACACATTCATTCCCCCCTTATCCGCCCCATCCCAACAAATACTCACCTATCCTTTGTCCTTGGGTCTTGGTTCTTCGTGTACACTGTAGTCTTGGGGCTAATTACCGCGGTTTTAGGGAACCCTTTCCCTTTTCTTTGTTTTATTGTCTCCTTTTGCCCATCGATCATAACCTGTGTCTGGTCACACACCAGGGGAACAGAGCGAGGCTGCCTAAATAGGGCAGGACCCGTCTTCCTCACCCTGACTCTCCAAGGCCCCGGCAGAGAGGTGTTAAAAACCATCCTTTGCTACCATAATTGTGAAAAACGCCAATCACATGGCTGTTAAATTTTTAATAATAATAACATGGTTATTAAAATAGTAATACAATTAGAGTAATAAAAATTTAGAGTTAGGACAATTACAAGACAATAAAAAGCAAAGAATTAAGGATGTCCAGATGCTCTGGGGCACTTAAGCCACAACAAGCATACCTTGTGAACAAAGGAATCACCCCTAAAACTACACTATTGCATATTCATATATCCTTCATGGTTATGCATACATTCTATTTAAAACAAGAAACTCTGTCTGTTATATGCCAACTATTTCCTTTAATCCCCATGGCGTCTTCGAGTCTGAGCAAGGCCTGAAGAAATTAGATTCTTCTGACAAGAAAACCATAAATTCCTCTTCTTTGGAAGATTTGGGTGTTCTGTGATGGTTATGTCAAAGCGAGTATGTCATTCCTTAAAAGAAAACCCAGATACATAATTTCTATTTTAACTACTAAAGCTTCAATTTAACTACACAACTACATTTACAGTACTATTAAAATGTTAATACAGCACTACTATTCAAACTAACATATGTGCATTTTTCACCTTGGGCGTCTGGTGGAGTATCCCCGGAAAGTGCCATCTCTGCAGGGAGACACGTGTTTTCAATTGTAAATTAGGTCTTTCTTTCTCTGTCATCTGTGGTTTCCTGTCTTTCCCGGCTGGGTCTTCAGGTCTTTTAAAACTTTAAGAATCTTTTTCTACTAGCACAACTGACTTCATGTAAATTTTACATAATCACGAATTATTCCACAATTTATATTACAATGGGGCTGCACTGATCCCCCTGCAGGTCCATGGGGCTGCAGAGATCCCCCTGCAGCTCCATGGGGATGCAGAGATCCCCCTGCAGCCCCTGGAGGAGCCAGGCTGGAGCTCGGGGATGCCTGAGAGGAGGCTGTGACCCGTAGGCTGAGGGGCCCCGCTGGAGCAGCCTGGCCTGGCAGGACCGAGCCCGTGGCACAGTGACCCACGCTGCAGCACTTGGAGGGGGCTGTGCCCCAGGGGATGGACTCGGCTCGGAGAAGTTCCTGGAGAAGTCTCGGCTGGGAGAGAGCGCAGGGTGCAGCAGGGAACGACTCCTGTCCCTGAGCAGAGGGAGAAGCCGCGGGGGATGAGCTGAGCATGGCCCCATTCCCTGTCTCCTGCCCTGCCGGGGGAGGAGGTGCAGCTGGGAGCAGGGAGGCGTGGGGAAAGCTGCATTTAAGGCACTGCACTGACTTCTCCTCATCCTGCTCTGAGTCTTTGGAGTTTTCTGCCAGAAATCTCTCCCCTCCCCCGCTCACCCACAGGGCTTTGGGCAGGTTTCCCTTTTTGGGGGAAATCAAAGCGAAGCACCGATGCACTAATGGGGGCAGGAGAAGGGAGGCTCCCGGGCTTCCCGCAGAGCCGGAGGCACGGAAGGCGCAGGGCCGGGAAAGCCGTGGCGGGAGGTGCGGAGAAGTTTGTTTGTGTGGGCAGCTCAATCCCGCCTCGGGCCCGGGCCCGTCCCGGGGCTGTTGCTCATCTCCGGCTTTGCCCTCACGCAGCGCGGGGGGCCCTGAGAGCGCGGGGCGAGTCTGGGCCGTGCGCAGAGCCCGCCCCGAGCTCGCTGCCATTGGCCGCTGGTGCCGTCAGTCGTGGTTGCGGCGCGCTGATTGGTGGGAGCGGGGCGCAGCACGGCCCCGGCGGCGGGCTGAGGGCGGCCGTGGGCGGGCAGCGGCGCCATTGGCGCCGGGAGCGTCTGTGCGGGCCCGGGAGCGGCGGCAGCGGCCGGAGCGCGGTGAGGCGGCGTCGGCGGAGCTCGGAGGCGGCCCCGGCGCAGGTGGGAGCCGCGCTGGGTTCTGCGGGGGCTCGGGGCTGGCTGCGGGCGGAGGGGGCGGCAGGGGGCTGCGGCGGGTCGGTGGTGCCGTGTCCGGCCCGTGCTGGCCCCGGGCTGAGGGCGCGGCGGGAGCGGCTGCCCGCGGTCTCCTTCCCGCCGGGGCTTGGGCAGGAGCCGCTGCCGGGGCAGCGCTGGCTCGGCCCGGCTGCTGTGGGTAGGACCGAGGGGGCTGCCCCGCGGCCGGGAGCGTGCGGGGAAATTCCCGTCGCCGGAGGTTTCTGTGGCCGGAGGAGAGCGAGGAGTCCTGTAAAAGTGACTTTATTGCCGAGCAGGGTGAGAGGCCGTGGGGCATTTGCCGTGCGCTCTCTGCCATGGTTGTAGTCCGCAGCCTCCTTTTTATCCTCATTTTCCCAGCCGCATCTCCCTCTGCCTTTGCCCACGGGCTGAGGTCCTTGGAAGGTTTAGACTTCCCGATGCGCCTGCTGCCTGTCCTCGTTAATATGCACCCTCCTTTTGTATACCAGCCGATATTCATGGCTCTGTTAAGTCTTCTGTTCTCCTGGAAGTTCGGGAATTTAGCGGGACTTTGAGAAATTGTGTGGCTCAATTTGTGAAATTTATTGGAACTGATGGTTTCCCCCGTAGCTTCCTTATCTACAAGTGCCTGGCTCTCTCTCCAGGCAGATTCACTCCTTGACTCTGTTTTGTTCTTCCAGGGTCCTCTTTAGTTTTGGGATTATTCTCGGTGCCCTCATTCCCTGTCCATTTGTAGCCGTTTGTGGATCAGGAGGCCTGGCTGCCACCTGCATCCCCTGGCTCAGCTGCTGGATGAGCTGCACTGCCAAGGTGTGGAGCATGGTAAAAAGATGAGAGTTGCTGCAGCACAGAAGAGGAGAAGCAGCATTCGTTTAACCCCTGGTGTGCCGGGGAGCCATGAAAGTGTGTCCCATTCCCATCCTTTCCGTGTTTGGACCAATACATAAACTCTTCACCTGCTTACTTTGTTATCTTCCTCAGGACTTTACCTTTGTCGTCTCTTTGCCAACAGCAGTTTGAATCATTTAGTTCTCCACAAACTCCTCCTTTTTCTGCTCACAGATAATCTGATCCCATCCCCTGGTGAAATGTTGTGTTCCTCTTTCAGTGGATTGGTCAGCAGGAAGGTCAGGAGCTGGAGCTGTCTGGGTGCTTCTTCTTTTGAGGACAGCTTTTAATCTAATGATGCCATTGAAATGATAAATGGGTTCTCTGCTTCCTGATATGAATTGGTTTGGGTTCCCAGGGGCTGGTCCATGGTGTTGTAGGATTTGTTCTGGTGGCTCTTCATCTTTTCCCCATTTCTGGGTGCTCCCTCAAGCTGGGGCTGCATCAATGACTGCATTTTTCTAATTACATCATCAAATACTTGAATTCCAACTAATTTCCCTGAACTTGTTCTAGCAAAAGCCCCAGTGCTCTGATACACTCTGTACAGCACAGACAGTGGCAGCAGATGTTGGAGTGGGCAGGGGGATGATCTCCCCCTTATTTTAGTGAAGTTTTCACAACATTCTCCATTTGGTGTTTCCCTTTGCAGCCTCAGCCATTTCTGTTTCAGAGTCAGATCCTCACCATGGGCTCTGCCTTCAGCCGTGCAGATTCCATCTGTGCAAGCAGGCAGAGCTTGGGGTGAGGGGCAGAGGGAATCAGCCAATTCCTGCCCCAGGCAAGAAGAGCCAGGTACATTGTCCCCACTCTGCCCCAGCAGTGCTGATTTGCATTTCTAAAGCTCCTCCTCGGGTGCCTGGAATGCAGCTTCTCTTCCAGAGCAGCTTCAGCAGCCTCACATGTGCCCCCTAAAACCTGCTGCTTTTTTTTTCCCCTTCAAATCCTCTGATTAATGTTTATGAGTTAAAAGGGCACCTTTAAATCTCTTCTAGTTTTGCAAAATGCAGCCCAAAGGTGAATGTCAAAAAATCCTGACCAAAATTTTGGCATCACTAAAAGCGAAACAAAAACACACAAAAAAGTTCCAAGGCCATTAATTTTTTTCTCGTTCTTCTCAGAGTAAAAACCCATTCTCACATCCCTGACCAAACCTAACCAGCGACATAGAAGTAGGATTGTTTTGAAAAATATTCTCATGCTATATACTTTGCACTGAAGCTGCAGGAAAAAGAAAAACTCCACCAATATGTTTCGTGTTAGAGTAAAGGCATTTCTTGATTCTGGCCAGGATGTGCAACAGAAATCATTCCATCCCCACATAGCCCGGGTGTGCAGAGAAAATCGTTCCATGACACGTGGTTTTACTCGATTTTTCCCTAACTTAATACAGTCTAAAGCAATCTAAATCCATTGGTTTCATGTTCTGTAGTTTCAAGTTGTGCAGATTTCTTTGCTTCAGCTGTTAATGAGGTGGGAAGTGCTGGATTTCCTTCTCAGCCTTTTGCAGACCAGGTGTCTGCAGCCCTGGCAGTGTCTGGGGTAGGTGTTGGTTGCTGTTTGCTGCTGGGGTTGATGTTTTGCTGCTGGGTGTTATCTTTGTGGGTATCTTTTGGGCCATTCCCAGTGTGTTGAGGTGTTAAACTCATCTCCATTGAGTGGTGCAACATCCCTTAACAAAACCTTTAACATTTCTTTCCCCAGGGCCAAGGCAAAGCAAGCCTGAGTAGAGAAATCAAAGGTTAACAATGTTAAAGTCTATGAGCTGGTGTATTTTCCATCAATGCCATGGCAGGCAGGGCAGTGTGTGAGTGTAAGTGAGAGCCAGAGTGGAATTGTCCCGTGCTCTTGCCCAGCAGCTGTGGCAGGGCAGGCCCAGAGAGCGCTGAAGCTGCAGCAGTGGCAGCAAGGGCTGTCCCCGGTGGCTGGAGCTGCCAAAGGAGGGTGGCCAGGCCGAGGATTTCAGCAGAGGATGTGTGGGCAGGCCCAGGGCCTTGCCCCGCTGTGGAGCCCTGGCTGCTGCTGCGCTGCCTTCAGTGCAGGCTCAGTGGGGGCCTCCCATCCTCCTGCTGCAGGCGGGAAGTGCAAATCTCCGGGGCTGCAGAGACCTGGAGCCGAGGCTGAGGGGTCCCCCCGTGCTCAGCTGTGCTGGCGGCTGTTTCTGGCCTCGGGGCCACTTGGCACGGGCCACGCCACTTGGCCACCAGTGGTGCTGCTCTGCACTCCTTAGGCAGGAGCCGATGTCCTGCTGGGATGTTGGCAACTGCAAAGTGCCAAGGCAGGCTCTGTGCCAGCCCAGCTTCCTGGGGGAGAGATGGCACCAGAGACAGGATTCTGGCCACAGACTGCTTTAAATGTGCATCCCTTATCTCCACCCTGCACTAGGTGGAGAATTCCCAGGGTAAGGAATTCCCGAGATCAATTCCAAGGGGAAATGATTGAATATCTGCCCTGGGTCTGGCTCTTCTTCTTGCCCAAGCCAATGGCAAAAGCCGTACCCATGGCATCTTGGTTTCTATCCCCAGCTTCCAAAGGTGTTTCTTCCCCTTTCATTCTTTGTACCCAGCCTGAGCTCTGGGGGTGCCAGGGGTTCTGGAGGTCCCATTGTATTCCTAAAGCTGCCATAACCCCCTGGAGGATCTTTCCTGGAAAATGAGTTCTGCTGTCTGTGTCTGTTGCTTCCACAATACCTTTTATTGGAGTAATGTCTTTTAGAAATACCTTAATAAGTGATCCAGTGGCTGCTGAGCAATCAGAATTGCTTTTGCCCCCCTGTTAGGTGAGATGGTGTCACCAGAAGATATTGAAGCCTTCCTGCTCAGGGCATTTCAGTTCCAGGCTCTTACAAGCACACACAGCTGTGCCGGTTGAGCTGACCATGGGGGGTAACCTGGGCTTTGTGTGATTCCCTTTCCTCAATAACAGCATGTCTTGGAACTCTTTTCCCTTCTGCTGCCCTTGAAGAGCCATCCACAAAGACATTTTCTGCCTCAGGCCAGGCAATGTCTCCTGAATCTCCCCCAGGCTGGGTCTGGAGCTGCGTCACTGGAATGCAGTGCTGGGTTTCTTCCCAGCCCCTCTGGGGGCTGTTCAAACAGGAGGCTGGGTTAAACCTTTCCCCTGTCCTCAGTTCTGAATCCTCCTGTGCCCTGCAGCACTTGAGCACAAGGCCTGGATGTTCTCCAGGGCTGCAGTGTGGTGGGTCCCCGGTGGGATGGGAGCTCAGAGAGCCCTGACAATCCATGTCCATGCAGGGGTGGACTCGCTCCTCCTGAGGATGCTGCTGTCTGTGCTTGCAGTGTCCTTGTGGGCTGCAGCTGGAGCCCTGACTCCTTCCCAGGGGCTGTTTGGGTGGGCTCTGCCCTGGCCAGGAGGGCAATGCCTCTTCCAGGTGCTTGTGGCCGACGCCGTCCCCTGGGTGCTGGGGCCCCCTTGGGCCCTGGGGTTGGTCCCTCAGGGGCTGTGGGAACTCTGCCATGGCCTTTGCCTTCAGCCCTGCCTTTTGCTCATCCCTCCTTGCCTTCAGCTGCTGTGCCTTTGTGCCCAAGTGCTGCAGGGCCTTCTTCTGCCACTCCTGCAGCCCCGGTCACTGCCTGTGGGTGCTCATCCTCTGAGAGCTGCTGAGCTTTCTGCAAAATCTTTCCTTTCTGCAGGGACCCAAGCCAAATCCTTCACAGAAAATCCTGATCCTTCCATGTGCACTCTGCATTTCCCAGATGTTGCTTTGTTTTGCTCCTTGTGCTCAGGGTCCCCTGCACAGCCCGTGTGGCAGAGCCGGTGCCTGTCCTGCCGCAGTGTCCAAAGGCGGCCCCCCCGGCGGGCAGGGCCGGCAGCTCCCCGGGGCCGGGCAGCGGCCGGGGCGTCCCGCAGCCTCCTGGGGGCCGGGGGCCGCTGCCGGCCCTGCCCGGGGCTGGTGGGCTCAGGCAGCGCCCGGCGCTGAGCCCCGGCTGCCCCACAGCCCCGGCCCGGCCCCGCAGCTCCCCACAGGCCCCCAGCCCTGCTCCCGGTCCCGCACCTCTGCGCCCGCTGCTGCCGCTGCCCACCACAGAGAAACCCCTGACATCCTGACCTCCTGCTTTTCCTCTCCTGGAAACTGGGAATTCAAAGTATCAGCTGGCAAATTGTCAGGATAAGACCCTGCTGAAAAACATCCCAATCGTGAATATTTTTCTGTTCCTCCTCTTTTCCATCATCCTTTTTCTTACCACATAGATTCCTCCTGCTGCTTCTTGCCTGAACCATATTGCTGCACACTCCTCTTCACCTGATCCCTTCCCAGCACACCAACACCATCCATCCCCTGTTGTCCAAATCCCTTCTTCACTTCCCTTATTGCCCCCCTGGGTGTCCATGTCCTTAATTACCTCTAAGGGAATGTGCAAAATACCTCACCATTCTCCCAAGGGACCCTTCAGAGACATTTTGGGATCATCATCCCTTTGGCCAGGACCCCTCCCTGGCTTTCCCTTTTCTCCCCTCCATGGGTGCCCTGCCATGTTCACTCCCCGAAGGTCCCAGGGCACTCACTGATGAGATTTTCAGTGCTCTCTCCCTGCTGACTCTTCACAGACCCCCCTGATGTGTCACTCGTCTGTCTCCTGGTCACTCCCGGGTCCCCAATCAATCCCCGGTGCCGCCGCCAGCCAAGGGAGCCGATCACCCAAAGTGGGTGAGGCACCTTCAGCTGCACTCCCTGCCCCAGGGTGTGCGGGAAAATTGACATCACCAGAGGATTCTGTCCACAAAGCAGACAGAGGAGTCCTGTGAAATTAATTTAATTTCTAAGAATGGGAGAGGCCATGGGACATTCCCCATGGGATCTCTCCAATTGTTGGAGGACACAGCCTCCCTTTCATCCTAATTCTCCTGGCCACATCTCCCTCTGCTTTCCCCATTGGCTGAAGCACTTGAGAGCTACAGACTTCCCAATCCACCTACTACATACCCACCTTAATATGCTCCCTGCTTTTATATAGCAAATGATATTCATGGCTCTGTTAAGTCTTTGTTGTTCTTCTGGAAGTTCATGAATAGAGCAGGGCCTTGGCTGAGCATCAGTCTGTGTCATCAATTAATAACATTTTCTGAAACCGATTCCTTCTCCTGTCACTCCCTTGTGTACATCTCCCTGGCCCTCTGAGCCTTCCCCAACTGGACTCCCTGCCTCGGCCCCATCGCCCCCGCGAGGGGAATTTGGGGAGGTGGGAGTGGGGCAGCGCCAAGGCCGGGCCCCCCCGCGCTGTCCTGGCGGGAGCGGCTGCAGTGGGGACCGAGTGCGGGCGGGAGCGGCCGAGAGCCCAGCGCTGCCCCAGCCCGACCTGCCCCAGCTCCATCCCTGCCCCTCGGCTGGGATGCTGTGGGTCTGGGGGGAAGAGGGAGCCGGCAGTGGGTGCTGGGCCTGGGGGCAGGAGGAGAAGGGAAGGAGAGGCAGGCTTGAGGAACAGAATGGTCAAACGATGCAGGTGGCAGGAGAGGGTGGGATTGTGCAGAAGAAGAACTAATAACAGGAGGAAGAGGAGTGTAAGGAAGAGGAGATATACAAGAGGAGGAGGAGAAGGAGTAGAAGGAGGCGGCAGCAGAAGGTTCCACCCCTCCCTGTGTCTGCAGCCTCCCCCAGCCCCAGGAGCATTTCTCCCCCCACATGCAGCAGGTGACTGTGGAGGGGGATCCAGGATTTTCCCAGGGTGAATCTTGGTGTTTCTGAGCTTTCTTGGGCTAAATGTTGGTGCTTTGGTTTTATGTGGCAGCTGAATCTTTATGTTTTGGAGGAGGTTTTTGCTGACTTGTGATGTTTGGGGAGTTTTTGATCTGTATCTTGAAGTTTGTGGGATTTTGGGGCTAAATCTTGGTGTTTTGGAGGTTCTTACAGATATAAGATTCCCAATGACATCCTGAGATGAACTTGGGCAAGGAGGAACCTCCAGTCCAAGGTGCTCTCCTCTTGTTTTTTTCCCCAAACCAGGATTTTTCATTCCCTGGGTGTGTCTAGATGGAGGAGGAGGAAAAGCCCCGGAGATGCTGCAGGAGGAGGAGCTGCAAACCCAGCCCAGGGAGCTGCAGGGAGGAAAGAGCCCCCCTGAGCCAGGAAGGCGGGCGGAGATCCAGCCAGAGCTCAGAGCTGGTGGAGAAGCCTCATGGCAGGGAGAAGCCCCACAAGTGCTTGGAATGTGGGAAGGGTTTCAGTCGGAGCGACAGCCTGATTGTGCACCAGAGGATCCACACTGGGGAGAGGCCCTACGAGTGCGGGGAGTGTGGGAAGAGGTTTCGGACCAGCTCCGATCTCCTCGTACATGAGCGGATTCACACAGAGGAGAGGCCCTTCCGCTGCCCCGACTGCGGGAAGGGCTTCAGCCAAAACTCTAATCTCACCAGGCACCGGCGCATCCACACTGGGGAGAGGCCCTACGAGTGTGGGAAGTGTGGGAAGGGCTTCAGAGACAAGTCTGGCCTGATCAAGCACCGGGTGATGCACACTGGGGAGAGGCCCTATGAGTGCTTGGAATGTGGGAAGAGCTTTGGGCGGAGCTCAGGTCTGAGAACACACCAGCGCATCCACACCGGGGAGAGGCCCTATGAGTGTCCCCAGTGTGGGAAGAGGTTTCAGACCAGCTCCAGTGTCCTCGTACATGAGCGGAGTCACACAGAGGAGAGGCCCTTCCGCTGCCCTGACTGCGGGAAGGGCTTCACCCGCAACTCGCACCTCACCAGGCACCGGCGCATCCACACCGGGGAGAGGCCCTACAAGTGTGGGGAGTGTGGGAAGAGCTTCTCCAGGAGCGAAACCTTGACCCAGCACCAACAGAGGCACCAGTAAGGGAAGCCCTGTGAGTGCCCCGAGTGAGGGAAGAGCTTGGAGTGAGGGAAGAGAGTGAGGGAAGAGCTTGGAGTAAAGGAAGAGAGTGAGGGAAGAGCTTGGAGTGAGGGAAGAGAGTGAGGGAAGAGCTTGGAGTGAGGGAAGAGAGTGAGGGAAGAGCTTGGTGTGCTCCTGCAGCTCCATCCCCCATGGGAGGATCCGGGCTGGATGATCCCCAGTGACCCCCGTTGGGCAGAGCCCTGCTGATCCGTGGTCCTGGTGATCCCTGTTGGGGTGGGGAAGGTGTTGGCTTCTTCTCCTTGTGCTGCTGTGATTTGGGGGGGTTTCCATGGATGGGGGATGGGAGGTGAGTGGGGGGTCCTGGCGCACTGCGGGGGGCTCATGGCTCGGGGGGTCCCAGCGCTTTGGGGGAGTCAGGAAAGGGGGGAAGCAGTGAATGGAGGGGGTCCCAGTAAATTGGGGGGGGCGCTGATGATAACAGGGGGTCCTGGGAGACAACAGGGGGGGGAAAGGACCAAACCCTAATGGACTCCCTCGGTGCTGGTTAACCCCCCGTGCCCCCCCAGCCCTTGGGGTCCCCACTGTCCCTGCACTGTTCCTGGGGGTCCCGCGGCACTGGGGGGGGTCAAAGCGGAGCGGATGGAACCTCCATCATGGATGGGGGCACAAAGGGGGTCCAGGCCCAGTGCTCGGCGGGGTCGGTGCACGAGGGGGGCCCGGTCCCTGTCCCGGTGCACGGGGGTGGCGCTGCCTGGGGGGTCCCGGTGCTTGTGGGGTTCCCAGGGTTCGAGGGGGGTCCGGTCCCTATCCCAGTGCTTGGTGGGGGGGGGGCAGTGCCCGGGGGGCTCCCACTGCTCGGTAATTGGGGGGTGTCAGAATCCAGGACATCCCTCTGGCTGCCCTGGATGGCTCCAGACCCTGGCAGGGGCCTCGGAGACCTTGGCATGGTGTCAAGAACACCGGTGGCTTTGGTTTTAGCCCCTGGAGAAAATTGCCAACTTTGTATGAGGAATTACAAGGCACAAGGGTTTGAGTAGCATGGTAGGTGAATTAACACAGGGTGGAAAAGTAGAATTTTAACATTTTAAAATACGGGGTTCAATGGGACAAGGTGGAGGGATCTGGGTGTGTCCTGACCTTCTTCTCCTTCTTTTTTCCCCTCCATGTCTTGCTGTGATGGTGACACTTTTCTGTTAGTTGAAGGTAGAGACACACTGTCCAACAGAAATGATAGATATTGGCACGTTATTGTAAACACAGTACAGGTAGTTTTTAGTGTAGAAGGCAAACAGCGCCCTGAGGGCAGGGAGACTGCCACAGACCGACCTGCTAGACAGAGCTCAGCAGAGCGGACAAAGCTGTTAGAGAAAAGGGAAAATAAACGGCCCTGAGAAGCAAAGCTCCGCATCTCGACTCCTTCTCTGCCCGCGCGGGCTGGGAGAAAAGGACTTTTCACAATCTCGGGGTCATCTCGACCCCCAGAAAACTGAGAGGGGGTCTCCACTCGTCCCAGTGCCCGGTGAGGGGGGGTCAGTGCTCGAGGGGGGTTCGGGGGCACTGAAGGGGGTGCGGGTGTGGTTTTTGGGGGGTCCCGGCACCCCCCGGGGCAGGGTCAGTGCTCAGCAGTGGGGGCTGCCTGCGGACCCCCCCGGCCCCCAAATCACAGCCGGGTCTCCTGCAAGGCACTGAGGGGAGGCTCGTTCACCCCCCGCCCCCACCGGCGTTGCCACACACCTTCCCAAAGTGTTCCCAAGTGCTCCCAAAGTGCCCTCAGAATGTCCCCGAGTCTCTGCCGAGGTGACACCGGCCTGATGACGGCCCAGTGGTGATGTTGCTCTGTGCACAGCAGCCTCGGGATGTCCTCCATGGCTCTTTGGCACCGCTTGGCCACTGCACAGCCACCGTGGCCTGGAGAGGGACAGAAGAAGAGGGTGTTGATGTCCCCAAGTGTCCCCAGCAAGTGACGCGTGGCCAGGCGGGCACTGGCCTCCCACAGCTGCTCAGCCTCGGCCGCTGTGGCCACCAAGGCCGCACGGAAATCGGGACACCTCCGTTGTCCCCTCCAGGGCAGCCTCGATGTCCCTGAGCCGGCGCTGCAGCTCCTGGGGGAAGGCGGTGGCTTTGTCACACGCGGCCACCAAGTCCCCCAGCAGCCCTAGTGCAGCTCCAGCCGGTGGCGTCCAGCGGCATCTCTGGGAGGCCTGCAGGCATCAGGACCCCCCAAAACCTCTCAGAGACACCCCAAGCCTCTCCAAGCACCCTCCTGATTGCTCCCAGTCCACTCAGGACCCCCTGAAACTTGCCCGGATCCCTTCCTCACCTCCCCAGGACCCACCAAAGCCTCTCCCATCCCTTTCAGAATCCCACAACCCCCTTCCAGTCGTCTCCAGCACCTCAGTACGCCTAAACCCTGTCCCAGTCCCTTCTCAGCCCCACCAGGACTCTCCCAAACGCCTTCCAGTCTCTTTCCAGCACAACCAACCTCATCCCAATCTCTGCTTTTCCATCCCCAATCTCCATACAGCTCCTCCAGGCTCACTCTAGTCCCTCCCAGTCACACCCAGTACCCCCAAACACCCTCCCAGTGCCCACCAGGACCCCCAGAACCTCATCCCACCAGCTTCTTCTCTGCTGAATTCCTAGAGGAAGACCAGGCCCAGCTACTACCAGACCTTCAGAGAAAACTCCACTCTTCTAGAGATCACCACTTCAGCAGCATTTCATCTGCCACTCCAGGAGGAGCAGCCACCATTTTAACTGGACTACTACCAACACCCTGACTCCTCAGGGTGTCGGGTTTCTGCCTCCCTCACTAGTTTCATTTGTACTAATTGCATTTTTTAAATTATTATTTTTATTTAGTTTTTTTTCCTGGTAAAGAACTGTTATTCCCATTCCCATATCTTTGCCTGAGAGCCTTTTGTTAAATTGTGGTAATTCGGAGGGAGGGGGTTTACCTTTTCCATTTCACAGGAGGCTTTTGCCTTCCTTCACAGACTCCTGTCTATTCAAACCTAGACATGGGCCTTGTTTTTCTTCTATCCCTTGTGTGTGTGTTGTGGGCTCGGGTCTGGCTCTAGATTTTCTTGTGGGCAGGGCTGGCCCTGTTGGCCGTGCAGAGCCCCCATGGTTTTCTGGGCTTGTGCCCGAGCGTGTTGGGGTGTGTTGAAGGGCGCTGCTGAGGGGCTGCCAGGTGCCTATGGCACACCGCCCTGAGAGCGCCCGGTCTCGTCTGATCTTGCAATGTAAGCTGAGTCTGGCCCAGTTAGTACTTGCATGGGAGACCCCCTGGGAATACTGGGTGCTGTAGGCTTCTTTTGCTGCCTGCTGGCCAGAGGGCCTCTGGTGCTTGGGTTTTCTTGGGCAGCCATGGCGAGGGGCAGGAGGGAAGGGGCAGGCATACCTTGTGTGGTTTTTTGTGCCTTGTGTGTGTGTTGCAGGCTCGGGTCTGTCTCTAGTTCCCCTTGTGGGCAGGGGCGGCCCTTTTGGGCTTGTCGAGCCCCTTTGGGGTTCTGGGCTTGTGCCCGGAGGGTGGTGTGGTGGGCTGAAGGGCGCTGCTGAGGGGCTGCCAGGTGCCTATGGCACACCGCCCTGAGAGCGCCCGGTCTCGTCTGATCTCGGAAGCAAAGCTGGGTCGGGCCCTGCTGCTGCTGGGGGCAGTGAGGATGACGTCGAGAATGACAACCTCTTGCTCCACCTGACCACCGGCAGGCTGAAGATGGTGGACTTTGATTCTGACATGTCCTTTAAAGCCAGGTTCCACAGGGAATTTGCAGATGGGTCCACACGCAGGGGATGCTCCCAGATTTGGGCATTGCACAGCCTGGCCGGGAACCAAAGGTTCCCCCTTTGCTGGGGCGGATGCAGCTGATCCTTCAGTCGGCTGCCAGGCTGCTTTTGGCAGGGCTGGGGACATGGGCTGGGGTGGGTACGAAATGGGAGTGGGCTCCTGGCCCTGCCAACAGCCCCCAGCACCCACCGTGCCCTGGGCTGGAGCTGTGTCGAGAGTTTAGCTAAAGAATAGCTGCGCAGCAAGGGACACGAAAAAGTTAAGTTGATGAGAGTGTGAGAATACGTGACTTGTACCATGAAAACTATGCCCTTGAGAAACAGATGTTTTCTAACAACCTTGAGAAACAGATATCTCCTAACAACCTTGAAAGACAGACATCTCCTAACAACCTTGAGTATACAGGTGTTTCGTTAAAAATGAAATATTGCTTAGTATGCAGAAAAGTAATCAAGTATAAAGAAGCAGTAACTGCAAGGCTTATCGCAAAGAGATATATGTGTTAATAGAAAGGTAACCAATCCTGAGCTTCGCTTTTGCAATATGTATGAACTAATTAGTGCTTGTATAAAGAAACTGTAATCGACTCCAATAAACTGAGACTTGTTGATCATGACAGCATGAAACTCGTTTTCCCGCGAAAATCTCACCAACATCTGGCGCCTGAACGGACGGGACCCCCCCCCCGCCTGGATCTGTGAGACGTTTGCATTGGGGTCGGGTCCCGCAGCTAGACGGACGGCGATTAAGCTCCACTACCTGGTGCCGCGCCCTGAGTGACCACAGCGGTGAGCTCAGCCGATACGTGCTGCCGAAGCCTAGAGGGTCTGCAACAGCGCTGACGTGAGTAATGGATAGGCAAGCAGCATATAACCCTTTCACCTCCTTTCTCAGATGGAGGCAATTTAAAGAGCTTTATTTAGATAGGGATCTCCAGGCTTCCGTACAGCTTCTCTTTCATATTCTCTCAAAGAGAGCTGAAAAGGTTAAAGAAGCCGATTTGGAACAGTTGGTTCTGTGGGCAAGAAACAAAGGCAAGCTGCAAAAGCCTTCGCTGAGTTTTAGTAAAATCAAATGGCAAGAGCTGGGGCAGCTGCTTTGGGACGCAGTGATAGAACACGGAGACGGGAGAGAAGCGGTGCTGGCCCCTCGCTCCCCCGCAGCAGCGGCGGCGGCGGCGGCGAGCAACCGAGCACGGCATGTCAATTGTAGCAGGAACAAGCGATCACAGAACAAAATACAAAGGCAAGAAAAAGTTACAGAAAGCCCTTCCTCGTCCCTTGTGGAACGGGTTGGCAGAACTAAGCAATGGGCTGTGGCGGAGAGCAGCAGGGTGCGGCGGTAAGCACCGGCCAGCCGCCCGGGCGCACCGCAGAAGCGGCAGCGCGAAGTGGCAGCGCGGAGCGGCAGGCGCGGGGCCAGGCAGAGCGGGGCCGGCCAGCACCGAGCCTGAGGCGGCCCCAGGGCGGAGCGGACTTCAGCCGAGAGACAGAAGGCTCCTTGTTGCTGAGCAACAGCGCGAGGAGGGAGATGGGCGTTCCCGGGGGCTCGGCCACGCTGGAGTCGGAGCAGGCGGGCCGCGGCCGCATCAGGGGCGTCTCCTCTCCCGTCCCCACAGTGACGCAGCAAGGACGGGAGCGAGACGGCGCCGCCCCCTCATCTCCCTGCAGCACCCCGCAATGGCGGCGGAGACGCTGCACAGCCTGGTTGCCACGGTAACAACAACCCCGAGAGCAGCAGTGTCACCAATGGAGGGATTGCAACACCACAGCAAAAATTTCAACAGCATTTTTCCAATTCCTTGCAAAAGTCAGAAGACGTAATGAAAAAGTATAGCAGTACCAATTGTTTTCCAAGATACCAAGAGGGACAGACATTATGCAAATCAATGTTATTTCAAATACAATATAGATGAAAATCACTGTATAAAGATAGAAATGTTAATAATGATTTAATTGCCAAAAATGTCTCTGAAAACAAAGATTTGAGAAGAGTCAGTCAGATGGAATGTTGGCATTGAGTTCACAATTTCTGTTTTTGAGTTTTTATAGATAATAAGATAGGTAATGATGATTTTTGAGTTTTATAGATAATAAGATAAATGATGATTGTCAAGTTTTGTAGGTAAAGATAAGTAGTGATTGTTACTAATGTTATATGAATGCTTTGAAAAGATTGTCTTAAACTATTTTAAACATTTCTTGTTGATAAGTTGATCATATAATGTAAGTTGTCTGATTTTTGAGATAAGAATTATTATTAAGATGTTAAGGTATTGAGGTGTTGTTTTAATATTTACAGTCAGTTTTCATATGCTTCATTGTCTTTTTAGGTGATTGATTACAAGATGTGTTTTTTCAGGATCCTGTGTTTTTGACTTTTTGATTACTCATGTGATTTTTTTTTTGTTCAATCTTCTATGCAGCTGCAATTTATCTTCTTTTACAAATTTATACTCCAAGTTTTGGTTCAAGATTTCAGACTTCAAATTTTTAGATTTCTGAAGAAAAAGTTTGTTGTATTTAGACAATTTTTGTCTTGAAAGAAATTTTAGACAGGTTCAATTATTTGATGGTTTGATAAATTTTTAATAATAAGTTTTTTTACTTATAACTGTTATTTCTAAGACTTTTGTTTTAAACATATCCTCCAATTAGAGTTTGAGCTCTGGCCAAGCTCTGCCTCTACGTGGATGGTGTCATTGACCCAGGTGTTTCCTGCATCAAAAAGTATTCAAGTCCTTTTGGCTTGACAATTTGACCATATAGGACAGCTGAGCCTCAAAGGGAGTTTGGAGAGACATGATCCGGACATGTTTTATCCAAATCTCTGTTGTTTTAACGTTTGTCAGCTGCGGCAGACTCTGGGATGACAATTTGATAGTGTAGCACTTGGTAACTGTGATTTTATATGTAATATTAATTGTTTATTATCTGATTGAGTTTTATTTGTTGTTAGTTTCTTTACTATGTGCATTGTTTTGTTCTTGATGTTTTTTCATGTTTATAACAAAGATGTTGATATTTCCATTTCTTCATGCATGTTTTAGGGAACAGAATTGAGAGAGGACCCTCCATTCCCTGTGGGGGTGTTGGGTTTGTTTGTGTTTTAACAGGTGCAGAATCTGGATGGATTTCAGTGAAGAATGTGGAACTTATTAATTGCAAGAGAGCAACTGATCTCTCCACAAGTGGATCAGAGGATGCACAGCAAAAGTGGATTGTGCAAAGATTTGTGTTTCACCCACAGAAGATCGTGGGCTTTGAGTTTTTTTTTAATAAGTGTGTTCTTAATGATGTTATAGATGGGCAGGACAGATGCTCTTGCTGCATTGATACAAAAAGGCAGAGACAGAATTTTAAAAATAGATGAAAAAGATACCAACCCGCAGTGATAACAACGTCAACGACAACAGTTTGCCTGGAACATCCCGTGATGAATCCAGTTCTGATGAAAATTAATTTTTTAGAGTACAGAGAAATAAGTTGAAATATCAGAAGTGTGAAGTTAGATTTATCAGAAGTTAGTTTATTAGAAGTTATAGTTTATGTTTAGAATTAAGTTTGTTTCTTTCATGTTAAACAGGGCATTCAAAAACCTGAGAAATATGTGGTAGGCCTCAATGTTTTTATTAAGCAGTATTTTGGTTGTTGAAGTATCTGAAATCCTTGACATTGACAAAAAGAGAAAATATGTGGATCACTTGGGCCAAACAAACTAGGCAAGATTAATTCTGCCTGTTGTTAGCCACACCGTCTAACCCCTTTTCGTACTTGTTAAATTGGAATCTCATTGGGTCCCATTGCAGAGTTCAAAACTTGGACCCGAGCTCAAATAAATCCAAATAGCACTCTGGGAGCGCAAGCTGTTGCATTTGTGCAAAACCTTAAATTTACTGACGACAGTCTTCAAGAATTTGATCTTTTGGGTTCTGTCCCAGGAAATTACTGTTTGATATTTGGATCTTATGCTACCAAACCAACTCAAGAAAATGGAAAATTGACAGATGACGACACTTGGTTGTCTCCCAGATCACCATTGTATTACGACTATTCAGAATATTGTAACAATTCGACTCAATCTGTGACACCACCAAGAGGTGGTGCAGGAAAACTGCCCCCAGGAACCTTCCTCATTTGTGGGGACCGAGCCTGGTCAGCAGTCCCTCAGAATGCTAGGGGAGGCCCATGTTATATCGGTAGGTTGACGCTTTTTGCTCCCACCATACATCAGGTTCTCGAATTGCCTCAGAAGACTCAACGAGCCAAACGCAGTGTTCTCCAAATGGACCCTAATTGTAAAGATATAGTGTCATTGTGGGGGCGTGCCTCTGTAGCAGTAGCCTCACTCTTTGCCCCAGGGGTCGCCTCATCAAAAGCGCTCACACAATTGAGAACTCTAGCCTGCTGGACAGGAAAACAAATTAATATCACATCTAAATTGATAAGTGAGCTTGCTGCAGATGTAGACGATACCCGTCATGCGGTTCTACAAAACAGATCTGCAATTGATTTCCTTCTTTTAGCACAAAGACATGGGTGCGAAGAATTTGAGGGCATGTGCTGCATGAATTGTCTGACCATTCTCAATCGATTTATAAACAGTTAACGCAATTGAAGGACAACATGAGAAAAAAAAACTTATCGTAGTGGACACTCAATTTGATAACTGGCTCAATTTTTTAGGTTTTTTGGCTGAGTCAAAGATTTAATTCGTTTTGGTATTGTACTTTTTTTATCTTTATAGTTATTTTAATTGTTATACCGTGTTTTTTACAGTGTGTGCAAAAATTAGTTCATTGCGCCTTCACTCCAGCCTGAGTAGCTCAAAAAGAAAAAGAGGGAATTGTTGCAGCATTTTTGAGAGAAAGAGGACATGAATTGTGAAAGTTGAGCTACTCCAGTCTAGGCCTCAGATTGAGGCCTGGTGGGGCCTTCAAGCCTCTGACGCAGTTAGAAATTCAGAGCTTGTGGCGCAGATAGAAAATAGTCTTAAGGTGTTGTGGGGACCACTGGGTTGCTTGGGTGTGAATTAGTATAGGTTTTATGAGTAAAAAGTGTAGGCCGTTTTAAGGAAAAGTTAAACAATGTTAGCCTACCAATTAGAGTGTCTTTGTTTTTGTAAACTATGTGGAAGCTTATATAAACTACCACCTTATCTTGAATAAACGGAGAACGCTTGATGAACCACATTGGTTTGAACCTGCGTTTGTCTTATCCAGCTTTCCGTGTTTCTGAGATTCCCTGGCTTAGACGGGGCTTTCTGGTTTCTCTCCTTGCAGCCGGGCTCTGCGGGTGCTGAGGCTGCTCTGGGCTCTGCCAGGGCTCTGCTGGAGCTCAGCACCGTGCCACAATCAGCCAAAGGAGAAATGGGGTGCCCTGCAGCACAGACTTGCTTGAGCATTTCAGCAGCACAGCTCAAGTTTGCAGAGTGTACACCTCCAAGGTAAAACATGGCACCACTCAAAGCATATACTTGTTCAATAACTTCTGAAATGAAATCAATCTGGGATGACCCCAAATGACGTTTTGCAGCTTGCTCAAGCTGTAGCTCAGCCCTTCTCTGAACTGTTCTCTCCCCCACCTGCCTTTTACTTCCCAACTGCTCCCTATTTTCCCCCAGTGAGCTCCCAGCCCATTCCAGTCTCCATCACACTGTTGCCTTCCTTGGTGCCCCTCACCATGAGGAAAGCCGAGCCCCAGGCTTAGGGACTCATCCTGTCACTGGCTGAGGAGCAGCAATGTCTCAGAGGTCCGGTGGGATTTTAGTGTCATTCAGAGCTGCTCTTCAGCCCCCAGCTCTCCTCACTGCTGAGTTCCCACTCCCTTTTCCTCGTCCTTGCAGCAGGATGAGCTCTGTGAATCCCCTTGAGCCTCCCCACTCTTCCCAGCCCACGCACCCACCTCAGTTAGGCTGAAGCTGCAGCTTCTCTGTCTCCTCTGGCACACCAGTGCAGTCCCCTGTGCGGGGAGCCCCAGCCCCAGAGCACAGCACTCAGCAGTGCAGTCGGGGCTGGAGCAACTGCCCTGCAGCCCTGGCTTGGCTCTTTGTGGCAGGGAATGCTCCCTGTGTGCAGCTGTCCCTGCAGGATGGCCCCAGGGCAGAGCCCAGCTGGGCTCCCCCTGCAGCCCCTGAAGCTTGGGGCAGACAGTGGTCCCAGAGCTGAGGTTCACGGGGAGCACCCGGAGCTGTGCCTCGCTCTCTGTTGCCTTGTCACAGTCTCGTGTGCAGGGGCAGCTCCAGGGCCTTCTTCCTCTTCCTCCACCCAGGCCAGCTTGGGCACTCTCGGGGGTCTCTGCTCCATGTCAGTGACTGGATTTGTGGCTACTTGCAGGAGAGATGCCTCAGAAAGCTCTGAGTCAGCAAGTCCTGCTTTCGTGCCTGGAAGGCACCTTCAAGAGAGAAGCCTCAGGAAGGCTCAGGACAGCAAGTCCTGCGCTCTGGTCTCGAGGGCTCCTGCCACAAGGACAGGAGACTCCTGTCAAGGATGGTGCTCTGGCCTCGAGGGCACCGGCAGCAGGGATGGGAGATGCCTCCGGGGCACCAAGTCCCACACTCTGCCCTCGAGGGCACCTGCAGAAGAGAAGCCTCGGGAAGGCCACAGGTCAGCAAGTCCTGTGGTCTGGCTTCGTGGTCAGCTGCAGGAATAACACCTCGGAAAAGCTCCGGGTCAGACACGAATGAGCACTGTGCAGGGGCTCCTCACAGCACTGCTCTGTCCAGTCCTGTCCTTGTCGCGTGCACCGAGCACTGTGGTGTGCTCGTGTCACCACCAGCTCCTGTGTCACCATGTGTCACAAAGGGCCCTTGGACACTCGGCTGCGTTCCATGCTGCAGCATGTCACAAAGGGCCCTTGGATACCCTGTCCCGTTCCATTCCACGGTGACCATGCTGCACCATGTCACAAAGGGCCCTTGCACGCACTGCCACCTGCCCTGGGGCCACCGCCAGCCCCCCAAAGTGGCCCAGGTTGGAAGGAATGCCTTGTCCCAAGTGTCTGAGAGAGCCCAACAGGATCTTTAGGAACGGCTCAGACCATCAGCAAATGCTGCCCTGCTCTGCGGGCTCAGAGCAGCAGGAGCCCCCAGGGCTGCCAACGCAGCCGCGCTGGGAAGGGAATGGGACCTTCCATGGAAGCTGCCACGGCCTCCTCGGGACACATCCCAGCCCATTGCCATCCTAAACCCGCGGGTGTGGCACACACAAGGAACTGTGGGCCAGGGCAGGAATGCTGCTCTGAGCCCTGGGCCTCAGGGAGCGCTGACATCAGCAGGTGAGGGCAGAGTCCCTGCCCAAGCAGAGCTGTCACCCCCAAGCCCTGGCAGCGCTGGTGCCCGTCTCCTGCCCCAGAGACCTGTGCCCCTGGGGGGCTTCTGTGCCAGAGGGAGCCAAACCCACCTGCACTGGGGGCTGTGCTCCTGCCTGCAGGGGCTGTTGGCAGGAGCACCTGGAGCAACTGCTGGCAACACTTGGTCTCTGTCAGAAGCTCTTACCGCATGCTGAAATTATTTTCTCGTTGAAGTTATTGCCTTCAGCACAAAAACACCTTAACAGCAAAGGAACAGAAGAATCTGGCAAGTAAGAATCCTCAGTTCAGGAAAGTTTTACTCCCGTTGCACAACTCAAGTAGTTCCAAAATGGTGCAAACTTCCCAAATTAATTGGGATGGTGTGAGGAGATGAAGATTTGGAATTTTGCTTCCCATCTCAAAGCAGCAACTCATTTGCCTTAACCTCATCCACTGAGGGTCATTTTACAGAACAGAACACTACACAAAAAAAGGGAAAAACTAAGGGCCATTCTTTGCTTTGCAAATGGTTTTCTATGAAGGGATGATAATATCCTAACTCTCTCAAGGAATATAAAAGCTCTGAGTAGAAGGAAAAGGGGCTAATTCTTCCCCTGGTAGAGATATCTAAGTGGCCAATAAAGTACAGCTCGCCCCCATCGGTCCCTGCAGGAGAGTCAGGACCATGAAGAGGAAAAGTCACAGATATTCACAGATATACAGAGCTGAGCCCTCTGTAACCAAAGCTGTGCAAATCACAGATGCTGCTTTCAAACTGACTCAAATTCCAGCCTAGACCTCTCACCTTCCAGACAACTCCTTCCCCAACACCCCACCAACACCACCCCCCTAAACTCCCACACAAGCCCCCCACACCCCACCAGAACCCCCAGCTGTCCCCGTCCCTCTGCAGAGCTTTCCCACCCTCCAGCAGACCCCCTGGTTCCCTGCACGTGCCGTGGGATGGCACTCAGGAGGATCTGCCCCAAGGCCTTCCCCTGGAGCAAGCTCAGGCTGCCAGGCCTATGGATCCTGGATCATCCTTCCCTCTGAGCCTTCCCGTGCACGGCTGTTCCATTGGCACATCTGCGCTCAGCTGGGACTACTCTGCTCACCCAGGGCTGCTGGTAAAGGATGGAGAGCAGCCTGGCAAGCTCTTTCTCCAGCTCCCTCTGTGCTCTTGGGGAAGGCAGAACCTTCCACAGGAAAGCAACTGGTGCCACAAGGAGTGGGTGGCACCAGGCAGCTCTGGGGAAGCCCCTCAGGAATGCTGTATCCTGAGGGAACACTGTTGGCCTTGACCTGTTGGCACCTGCAGAAGCTTCAAATCAGCTGCCTCAGCTTCCAGGGCCTCTCTTGGCCAGCATCCTGACGTGGATGCAGGACAGCTGCCAGGCGCTGCTGGGACCCACCGGGACAGGAGCGGCTGTCTCGTGCCCACGCAGCACCCGTGACACAGCCAGGGCCATCCCGAGAGCAGACAGACGCTCACGGGCCAGCAGAGAGGAGCAAGGAGCACTGGGCTCCTCTCAGGGTATCTCAGCTGGGCTCGCTCCACAACACGCCCCCATTGGAAGGCCTGCTGATGCCCAGCTGCCAGAAATGCCTCCCTTGTGCTCTCCAAGATGCACAGGGAGAGCCAGTGAGCAGGACATTTGGCAGGCAAACCTTCCAAGCCTTTTCTGAGGCCAGGCACACACCAAGATCAGCCAAGACTCTCCACCACACTGCCTGGCCCACCCAGCCCAGCTCTGTGCTGGCCCTGGGCCACAGCAGCTCCCAGCAAGCAGGAGGCAAATGCATCTTGCCAAGAGCTGAAACACAGCAGACAGGGAAGATGTGAAACGTGAGTGTGTAAAGGCCTTTTAATTCACAGCGCCCACAGAGAGCTCTGGGGCTCACAGATGGACAGAGATGGTTCTGCTCACCCCTCTGTCCAAAGGGGTGGTAACACACGCTGCTGCAGGTGCTTGGGTTGGTCTCTGCAGGTCCAGGTGGATGCCAAACCTGCTCTTCACAGCCTTCTCCCTTGCCCTGCCCCTCTGCCAAGTGCAGCGGGCCTCAAGGACTGAAAGGAGCACAGAGAGCCAAAGGGGGACACTTGCACCTGCCTCACTGGGAGCTCCCTGGGAAGCACTTTCCTTGAGAAGCAAGACCCTGTCCTCCAAATGCATTACCCCAAATGTGCAGCTTTTCTGCTCAACACCAACACACCCTTAGGAAACGCTGGCAAGGCTGAAGGACTTCATGTCCTTTCAGGACAGGCAGTCCAGCTCTAGCTCCTATTCCCCCAAGTGCCTTTCCAGGTGGAGGCTCAGACATGCAGCCCCAGGCCCTCTACAAACACACGCTGCTCAGTGCCTCTTCACCTGCCTCAACTCCTGCCTGCGCCCACGGCACCAAGACCAGGCTGTTCCCAGCCAGAGCCCAGAGCCCTGCTCCTGCAGGACGCTCTTGCCAGCACCTTCCAGGCCTCTCCGCTGTGCACACAGCGCTTTTCATGCCTGCTCCCAACAGGCTCTGGAAGGCAGAGCACAGCCTGGCTGCCTCTGCCACCAGCACAGCCCAAACACAGGCGGAGGAAGAAGCAGCAGGGGCTGTTTTGCGGCCATGCCCAAGAGAGACTGGAAGGGTGCCCTCCCTCTGCTCTCACTTGCTTGGCTTTCTGACTGGCTCTGAGCCTGGGGCTGCCATTCCTCACTTGTGGGCACCAGAACCACAGCCGGGATCCCGGCACTGCCTGACAGTGCTCCGGGCACTGGCAGGGTCGCGCGTCCCAGTCTCGGGCACCGCGCTGCTGCTTCCTTTGCCCTCAGGCACACCCAAAGCTCCCTGCTAAGCCTGGATGGTCGCTGGTTCTGCCCTCTCCCTGATCCTGTGCAGGGATGGAGCACTGCTGAGCCTTCAGGAAGCTATTCCTGAAAACTTCCAGCATTCCAAGCTCCTTTGCCCTCCGTGGAAGCTTGCCATGGAATCCCTCACAGCTGCCTTCAGAGCATACTCAGCTTGGCTCTTCCAAATTCCAGGGGCTCCAGGCTGCTCAGCAAGATCTGCAACTCCACAGGGTTGTGGAACTGCACCTTCAGCACAGGCACCTTTCCAGCCTGATCTGCCCTCGTTCCTCTGTGTGTGTGCACAGAACACGGCGTGGAAGAGAACAGCAGCAGGGGCCTGTGTGTCCCAGGGCCCGGGATTTGCGCCGCTCCAGCTCCACAGAGATGCAGGTAAGGGGGAGAAACCAAACTGTTTGTTAATGGAAGGGAAAGGGAAGGGATGAGATGGGGGCCAAAAAAAGGGAATGGGCAGCGTTTGAGGGCTGGAGGGAGGAGCTGTCAACAGGGAGGGGGAAGGCAGCAGCTATGGGAGCTTGCAGCAGGCACAGCTGTGGCCAGCATCAGGTGTGCCTGGAGCTCCAGTGACATTGAGTCCTGCTGCTCTCTTCACTGTCTCCTGGTACTCTGCTTGGGACCCTGGTTCTCTGAATCCAGGAGATGTCCTTAGTTCTGCACATCTTTGTCCAAAAATTGCCTGAATTTCCAGGTTAGTGGAGGATGTGCTGTCATCTTCGCTCATGGCTTCAAGGGCTGGAAGACATATAAACAACCACAGTGAGAGACCAGGGGCTGTGTGACATCACAGAGATCTGTGTAACATCACAGGGGCTGTGTGACATCACAGGTCCTGTGTGAAATCACAGATCCTGTGTGACATGACAGATCCTGAGTGACATCACAGAGAGCTGTGTGATTTCACAGAGATGACAGTGTGACATCACATAGAGCTCTGTGACATCACAAAAAGCTGTGTGACCTCATAGGGTCAGTGTGACATCACAGTGGTGTCCAGGTGACATCACAGAGAGCTGTGTGACGTCACAGAGATGTCAGCGTGACATCACAAAGAGCTGTGTGACATCACAGCTACCTGTGTGACATCACAGAGATGTCCATGTAACATCACAGAGGGCTGTGTCACATCACAGAGGTGTCTGTGTGACATCACAAAAATCTGTGTGACCTCAACAGGGTCAGTGTGACATCACAGGGATGTCAGTGTGACATCACAGAGGGCTGTGTTACATCACAGAGATAACAGTGTGACATCACAGAGGGCTGTGTGACATCACAGAGATAACAGTGTGACATCACAGAGGGCTGTGTTACACAGTGATAACAGTGTGACATCACAGAGATGTCCGTGTGACATCACAGAGGGCTGTGTTACATCACAGAGATGTCCATGTGACATCGCAGAGGGCTGTATGATCTTGCACCTTCTGGAAGATGGAGTATCAGCCACTCTGTATTGCCCGGAGCACATGCAATGTTTGAAGTGCCAGCTCTGACATGGCACTACTGACATCCTCTGTCGGGCATTCAAGGGCTGCAAGAGAGAGGAACAGAGCCACGGTCAGATCCCGACTCTGCGGGGAGCCGAGGGGAGCCCCCCCTGCCAGGGCCATCCCAGCCGGCTCTTGCCATGGCCGGGAGGGATCAGGGACCAAGGGGATCAGCCCGAAGCTGCTGGCCACGCATCCCCCAGGTGTCCCTGAAATCTCTGTGTGCTCTACCTAGGAGAGCAGAGCTCTCCGCAGCTGGGGCAGGGCTTGCAGCTCGCCCCAGCAGCCCCCGCTGTCAGCCCACTGCCCTGTCTCACGATTGAGGATCAGCTGGAGCTCTTCCTGCTGTCCCCTCAAGCTCCTCCCGGCCATCCCTGGGAACACAGAGCCTGTCAGGCCCAGCGGCACAGCTCCCTGCCAGCGGCGCTGCCAGCCCTGTGCCCACACGCCCTCCTGGCCCGGCTCGTGGCTCACCCATGAACCTGACGGCCGCCTCTCGCTGGGGCTCCTGTGGGCTCTGCAGGTAGGGCAGGGCCCGGCGCAGGTGCTCGGCCACGCTGCTGCTGTCCTCTGCCAGCTGCAGAGAGCGGCAGGAGGGAAGGGTTGGCCCCGCAGCCCCGCTGGGCCGGGGCTCCATGGGCACCCGGCTCGGGACGCAGGAGCCTGGAGCAGAGCCCGCGCGGCCTCGGGCTGCAGCAGCGGGCAGGGGCACAGCTGCCAGCCCGCACACCGAGCACCGCGCTCAGGGGGCTTCTCCAGGCTGGGGTGCGGCTTCCGGGCCCTCCTTACCAGGCACTCGGTGAACTTCCACAGCTTCTGGTTCTTCAGCAGCTTTTCAAGATCCCTCCTCTTCAGGAACTCGGCCGCACAAAGCAGCGTTTCCTGAGAAGCCTGGAGAGCAGCAGAGACGCGGAGATGGCCCCACAGCCCAGGGCGCAGGACCCGTCCCTGTGCCAGGGCCTGGAGGAGGCTGCAGCCTGCGAGGTGCCAGGGCAGGAGGCAGCCCAGCCCCTGCCAGGGGAACAGCAGCAGCTGCCGAGTCCTCACCTCTGCCACTCGCTGGTTCTCATCATGGCAGTGGAAGGAGAGTGGCAGCAGGCTCTGGTGCACGTGTGTCTTCAGGGATTCATTTTCCTTTTCCTGTGGAAGTGTCACCACTCTTCAGAAGAGCAGTATGGAGAGCAGCTGCACTTGGCTATTGTCCTGTATGAAGGGAAGAAAAAGAGACCTCAGCATTGGCTGCATGGGGCTCAGCTTGGTGCAGGCCTGCAAATCCACAGGGCACAAAGTGTCTGGGCAGCAGCCAGTGGCCGTGGCTGGGGACAGTGAGCCTTACGTGGTCAAGGAGTGGCAGGAGCGCCTCAACCAGCTGCAGTGTGATGGGGCTGGGTATCAGCATGTCCTTGTCCAAGATGATAAAGTTGAGGAGCATGGCTGTCATGCTAACTGTCTCTCCATCCACATCCCACAGGAGCTCCACAAGACTTTCAGTCAGGCTCCACATCTTTTCTCTCTGTGAGGAACACAAGTTTGTGAAATGCCATCCTGCTGCTGCAGGGCCTAGAGGCCAAAGGGCTGTGCCAAAGCACTTGGGCAGCTGAAGCGGGAGGCAGGAGAGCTGGGAGCAGCTGGCCCAGTGCCCAAAGCCCAGCCAAGCCCAAGTGACTGCATTCCTGAGCGCAGCCTCTGCCCCTTCCCCCTTCTCACCATGGAGGGATCGTTGGTGAGCTCCAGAAGGGCCCTGAGCACCAGGTGACGCCTCTCCTTGCACTCGCTCCTCAGGTGCCTTGACAAGATTTGCAGGACTCTGTCAGCACCGCGTTCACTCAATTCCAGGCACTCGAGGACCTGAAAGGCACAGGGCAGTGACAGGGGACCGGCCAGCAGGAGCCCAGAACCGCACAGGGCCGGGCCCAGGCAGCAGCACAGGGCGCGGGCTCCGTCCCAGGCACTGCGGCCAAGAGAGGGCAGAGAGCCGGGAGGCAGCTGAGCGAGGCAGCGCTGGCCTTCAGGCTCACCTCCACAAGGAACGCCAGGGCAGCCAAATCCCGGCATGGCGTGTCTTTGCTGAGCAGCCCGAGCAGCTGGAATGCAATCACAGAACACACAGCTTCGGATGCACGGTGCATTTCTCTGACAGGAGGAAATAGGAGCCAAACCCCTGAGCCAGCGGGGGCAAACCTCTCCCAGGACTGACTCACAGAGGTCTGGCCTTTCTCCACCACCCTGCAAGGGGCAGCTGAGCCCTCTGGGAGGTTGCTGCTCTTGGACACGCTCCTCTCCCAGCCTTTTGCAACCTCCTTGGCCGTCCCTTGGTGACAAGGGCTTCTGGCCCACGGCCACGGGGGGACTGTGTGGGGCACCTTGGGCACAGGGCACACATGCCGGGGACAGCTGGGGAGCAGGGGGGTCTCACCTGGCCAGCACGCCTACAGCACAGTGGTGGGTGTCAGCACAGAGCAGCGTGTCCCAGACACGTTTGTCTTCCATGGCCACCACCAGATCCTCATAGTGCAGTTGGCAGAGCAGGGCCTTCAGGGTCTGCTCTGCAAAGCTGTGCGCAGAGCAAAGCCCAGGTCACGCCGGGAGCACTGGCCCCTGCCCTGGGCACATGGCAGGGACAGGAGGACTGGCATGGAGCACCTGCTGGGGTTGGAGGCAAAGCCGTGTTGCTGCTGACATCCCTTCCAGAAGGGAAGGGCATCTGGCATCTCTTTGGTGCTGAAGAGCACTTGGAAGAGCAGATGCACAAAGAGGTAGCGGGAATACATGGTGACTACATGTGGGACACAGGGCAGCTGGAGGATCTTCCACATCACCACAGTTGCCTGCAAAGGACAGAGCAGCCCGAGACAGCGCTCAGTGCCGAGGTGTCGGTGTGGCAGGGCCCGAGCACGGGAGGGAGAGGCCCGGAGAGACGCAGGGGGAGCACCGGGCCTGGTGGCCCTGAAGCTGCCCCAAGGCCAGGTTTCAGCCCTGCACCTGAGACAGGGAGACGCCGTGGGGGAGGGAGGATGGAGAGCTGCTGGAGAGGTGGCCTTGGGGCCAGCAAAGGCAGAAACTCACAGCCAGGGCAAGGACAGCCGTGTGGTCGCCATCGGAGGTGCACGTGCTGTGCTCTGGCCAGCTCCCCAGCACATCGAGGAGTACGAGCATGGCCGGCTCTGCAGTCCTGGGCGAGCACATGATGCTCTTCCACATGGCCAAAGCAGCTCTGTGGGGTCAGAGCTCTGTCTCAGAGGGGTCTGGGACACAGCAGCATGGCCTGGGCGGCAGTGGGGAGCTGAGCTGCTCTGCCAGCCCTGCCTCTGCCCACTGCCCCTCACTGGGAGCACACAGGCAGCCCAGCCCTGTGGGGACTGGCCCCTGAGGGGCAGGGGGGAAGCATGGCAGCATGCTGGGGGGCTGGCAGGGGCCAGGGCTGGCAAAGGGAGCAGCCAGAGGGCCCTGGAATTCTTTGTTTGTCAGACACCTGGGACAGGCTGTACAGGGTGAAGGGCTGCTGAGCCTTGTGGACACGTGGGCCCCGTACCTGTCACACACCGGGGCCACACGCAGGAGAGCCATCACCACATCAGAGGGCAGTGCCTCTGTCAGATCCAGAAGGGGCCTGTACAGATTGTACTCAGGAAACTCATTGGCCACGAGGATGTACCTCACCATGGCTGGCACCTGGAGAAGGCAGGGGAGGCTTGGAAAGCTGCCAGAGGAAGGAATGTGCCCAGCTGCCCCAGAGAAGTGCTTCCCTTGCCACCACACTGCCATGGCCTCAAAGGCTTCCAGGGAGCAGCAGGCGTGGCTTCGGAGGCCAAGCAATTGCTGGGAGGATCAAACCCAGGCCACAGGCTGCTCACTTGCTTTGGGCTGGAAGGACCCTCCTCCACAAGCATATCCAGCAGGGCAGCACTTGGTCTTGGACTCTGACCACAGCACCCGTGACACTGCTCTCTTCCTCCCGAGTCCTCTTCATGAATTTGCAAACCATCTGTAGCAGAAGGGCAAGAAGCCCGGGATGTATCACGGAGTGCTCTGAGCACAGTGCTGGGCTGAGCAGTGCCAGCAGGCCCGGCCCAGGTGGGGATGGCTGCAGGTACCTGCGCTGTTCTGCGGAAGCGGCCACGGGTGCGTTCCTGCTCTCGTGTGCACTGCACGGCTGCACCTGGCAAAGAGCGAGCGCAGCCCGAGCTGAGGGGCTGCGGGAGAGGCCGGAGAACACAGCCCAGCCCTGCGCTGCCCAGGCAGGGACAGCCCCGCGACGCCCCAGGGCATGGAGCACGGCTGTGGGGTGTCTGCCCGGCACCTATTCCATCCTGTCCATGGGCATGGCCCCAGGGGATGGGATGGGATGGGATGGGATGGGATGGGATGGGATGGGATGGGATGGGATGGGATGGGATGGGATGGGATGGGATGGGATGGGATGGGATGGGATGGGATGGGATGGGATGGGATGGGATGGGATGGGATGGGATGGGATGGGATGGGATGGGATGGGATGGGATGGGATGGGATGGGATGGGATGGGATGGGATGGGATGGGGCCAAGCTGGCTGCAGGCACCAGCCCTGTGGCCCAGCTCTGCCACTCACCCTTCTGTGGTAGCTGGAACTGCTCCACCTCTTCAGGCTGCTGTGCTGGGGCAGCTCCAGGGCCTTCTTTCTCCTCCTTCCCCCAAGCCAGCTTGGGCACGCTCGCAGGTCTGTGCTCTACGTCACTGCCTGGATTCATGGCTACTTGCAGGAGAAGGTGGCTCGGAAAAGGTCCGAGTCAGCAAGTGCTGCAGTCGTGCCTTGAGGGCACCTGCAAGAGTGAAGTCTGGGCAAGGCTACAGGACAGCAAGTCCTGCACTCTGGTCTTGGGGGCTCCAGCCACAAAGACAGGAGACTCCTGTCAAGGACAGTGAAAGCAAATGCCACGGTCTGACCTCGAGGGCAGCTGCAGAAGAGATGCCTCGGGAAGGCCAGAGGTCACCAAGTGTTCTGGTCTGGCCATGAGGTCACCTGCAGGAGTAATACCTCGGGAAAGCTCTGGGTCAGCAAGGAACAAGTGGCTGTGCGAGGGCTCCTCACAGCACCGCTCTCTCCATCCTGTCTTGTCGCGTGCACAGAGCACTGTGGAGTGGCCTTGTCACTGCCAACACCTATGCCACAGCATGTCACAAAGCGCCCTTGGATACCCTGTCCCATTCGATTCCACGGTGACCATGCTGCAGCGTGTCACAAAGGGCCCTTGGATACCCTGTCCCATTCCATTCCACGGTGACCATGCTGCACCGTGTCACAAAGGGCCCTTGGATACCCTGGCCCGTTCCATTCCACGGTGACCACGCTGCACCTTGTCACAAAGCGCCCTTGGATACCCTGTCCCGTTCCATTCCACAGTGACCATGCTGCACCGTGTCACAAAGGGCCCTTGGATACCCTGTCCCGTTCCATACCACGGTGACCATGCTGCACCGTGTCACAAAGGGCCCTTGGATACCCTGTCCCGTTCCATACCACGGTGACCATGCTGCACCGTGTCACAAAGGGCCCTTGCAGACTCTGCCTGGAGCGTAGGCTCTGGGTCGAGGGGCAGGCTCAGCATTGCCTGTCTGCAGGCCTCATTGGTGTTCTGCAGGGCGATTTGCTTCACCATGCCGTGCCTCAATCCCTCCTCTGGAACCTGTGCTTCAGCTGCCCTGTACAACCTGTCTATGAAACTAACGAAAGATTCCTGTGTCTCCTGCTTAATAGAAAAACAGTTAACAACAGGACCACTGGGTCTTAACTTAAAAAATGCTTTTTCTGCCACCTTGGCAGTTGCTGCCAGTGCCCCTCTTGGAATCTTTTCCGCCTGTGTTGTTGCCACGTCCCACTCCCCCATCCCGCACAGATGATCAATGGTTAACATGCCTCCATCGGTGTCGGAGGAGGTCTCGGCTTTTGCCCAAAGCTGGGGTAATGCATCTCGTACCTCCCGCCTCCATATGGATTCCCATACCAAAAACTCAGCTTGAGTAAGCAAGCACAAAAACAGAGCGCGCATGTCAGCAGGGACATACTCATTGGAGGAAACTGTGACTTTTAACAGCCCCCTAAAGTATTCACTTTCCCGGCCAAACTCCTTTTGGGCTTTGCAAACATCCCTAATCACAGCCTGTGGGATAGGGGCCCACTGTGCAAGGGGTCTGCCCCTCTGCCGCGGCGTGTAGGTGACCGGTGCAGCAGAAAAGGCAAGCGGGGATTGCGGCAGGTCACGGCTTCCCCCCTCCCCCCCACTTCCTCCCGCACCCCCCCCCCGCCTCGGGAATCGAGGCGTGGGAACCAGAGGGCGGGTCATGGGAATGGAGGGCGTAGGCAGGACCAGGGCTAGGGGGTGTGGCTGGTGTTACCTCACCCCTAGGGGCGGGGTCGGAGGGAGGACTGCTGAATGATTCATTAGGGGAGGTGCCAGAAGGGGGTGGAGGGGAGGGGTGGGTGGAGAAGTCTCGGGAGTGGGAGGGGTTGGCTGTAGGGTGAAAGGGGTCGTTGGGAGACAAAGCACGGAGGGAGGGGGATGGGCATGCCATGCGGTCCCCTCCATCTTGTGCCCTGGGGCAGGGAAGGGGATTATTTTGGGAAAGGTCAGGGAAAGGTTGTGGAGAGGGATCTGGGGTTTTAAAACTCACAACTTTACTACTATGGGGCAGGACTGTACAAAGAGAGCAACTTTGGGGAGGGGAAGGGTGCAGGGCGATGCCAGCATTGTCCTGTGATGGAACCTGGGGGTTGACAGAGAGGCCAGAATCTGCCTGCGGCTGGTTTTGCCGGGATGCCTGTCTGAGAATCCCCGGGCTAGGGAGAGAGGGATAGGAGAGGGAGTTTGGGGGATTTGGGGGGCTTCGGGGGATGCATTCGCCCTGGGGTGGCTCTGGCTTCCCTTCACAGTTATTTTTGACAATATTTCTCAATTGGATTGCCAGATGGATGAAAATTGAGAGGGACTGGTCGTCCTTTTGAGCAATTTCTTTTTCAACTCGGTCCCAGAATTGAATTTGGTACAAATTTGCCTGCGAGATGTCCTGGAAGGACTGCCAAAGCCACTGGGCAAAACGCTTAACGTCTGACTTTTTACATCTCTTTCCTCCCCCAACTAGAATTCCTAGGATTTGAACGTAAATTCTCTCATGCGACACAGACAATTTTGCACCCATTATGTCGATGTTAAAGTGTGTCGCGAACCTCGCGGCTGGTAAAATAACAAAAGGAAAAAAAATACCTCTATCGGAAAGCTAGGTAGCCTGCCCTTACACACTCCCTGCAGCGGGAGACAAAATGTGGGCTCTTATCGCCCCCTTGTGGGAGAAAGAGAAACCCACCCCAAAAGGAGAAGGGCGTACCCAGCCCAGGGGACCCCGGTAACTCACCACGGGTCCAGCGACGTCCGAAGGGGAAACGAAAAGCCCAGCTGCGAAGTTTTCGCCGTGGGGGGACCGAACTTCAGCGGTGCAAGCCAAAGCTGCAGGTCCAAGCCCTCTGGAAACCCTGGCTCCTTAAAACGGAACCGCAGCTTGCGAGGGTGTTGTAACGTCCACAAGGTAAATCCACCAGCCTCTTGGGGCTCAGCGGTCCTCAGTCCGTGGCCTGGAGATCCCAAGCCCCACATTGGGCGCCACAACTGCCGTAGTGCTCTCTTTCCCCCCTTTGTCCCAGCTAGCTCTGTGGCGGAAGGGGAGCGCGGGCAGTCTCCGTCTTTTCCGGCGAGCCCTCGCGGGCGTCAGCTGGTGCTACGTGGGTCTGGGAGCAGAGGCGTGTCCCGCGGCGAATAAAGGGAGAGAGACTTTTCTCTCGCAGGCAGAATTCCGGTTTATTGCAGTTTGGCTGGGAAAGCAAAAACCGAAAAGACTGCGGCGTGCCGCGTTTGAGTTTGTTTGTGCCGCCTTGCCGGTCAGGGGCGGGGCGGCGTGCTCCGGAGCTGGCCGCAAGCCAGGGGAGGCGGCGCGCGGGGCTGCGGCGCGGTGGCCGACTCACGCAGGTGCCGTGGCGGGAGCGGCGGCAGCGGTCGCGGAGCGGAGCAGCCGCAGCAGGGTCGTCTGGAGCGGCGGTAGCAGCAGCAGCACGCGGGGGCCGGCAGAGAGAAAAGCCGCGGCGGGGGAGCAGGGCGGCAGCAGCACGCAGTGGCCGGGCGAGAGAAAAGCCCGGGGCGTCCCCAGCGCCGCGGGTTAAGTACCGAACAGGGGAAACCCGGGGCAGCCAATGGGGTAACGCCACGGGGGGTCTGAGGGCAGTGGGGTGCAGGGGTACATCCAATGGGGAATGGACAGTGGAGGGTCCCAGGTCATCTGCCGACCCCGCCGCGTGACTGACAGATGGCCTGAGATGTAAACACAATGACTCTGCACTTTCCCCGGAAGGCAAACCGCGGGGACAGATGGGAAAACCCGGGGGGTCGCTACAGAGCGCGGGGGGGGTACATGGAACGAACTTATACATAATAAAACATATAATAACACAATTCCACACCTGAGGGAAACCTGAGGGACACCTGGCACACCTGAGTGACACCTGGCACACCTGGGCACAGGTACATCACACCTGAGTAACACCTGAGTGACACCTGAGTGACCCCTGGACACAGGTGATGTCACACCTGGGTGGGTGCAGGGAGACAGAGCCACCTGTGCAGGGACACGGTGATGTCACGTGTATGACATCATAGTACCTGGGGGATGAGACAGCTGGGGAGGGGGGGAACATCACAACATCACAGCTGCTGAGGTGACACACACAGCAGGAGCCACAAGGAACACCTGGATCCCCCCAAATTACACCTGGGACACCCCCAAAACCACCTGGAAATGCCTCAGGGACACCTGGATCAACCCTGGGACATCTGAACTTCCCTCAAGGACAACTGGATCCCCCCAAAAACCACCTGGGCCTACCCAAAAACCACCTGGACCCACCCAGGATCTCCTGGACCCACCCAGGGACAGCTGGACCCACCCCCCAAACTCACTGGGACCCCACTGAAACTCACCTGGTTTCCCCTCTAAATCCACCTGGGACCCCTAAAACGCACCAGGACTCCCCCAATACCCACTTGGAGCCACCCAGGAACACCTGGGATCCCCCAAACTTATTCGGACCACACAAAGCGCACCTGGAGCCCCCCAAAATCACAGGTGTGGTCCTGCTCCCCCACTCCCCTGGGTTTGAATTTTTGGGTCAATTTGTGGTGATTTTTGGTTTCCATTGATAAAAATCTATCTGGGGCCGGGGCCAAGGCTCATTTGGGGTGGGGTTTCAGGAGAGGGCGGGGCCAGAACCCGGAGCTGGGAACGGGGAGGGGTGGGGCCTGAGGGGGCGGGGCGCTCGGTGGGCGTGTCCAGCAGCAAGGGGCAGGGGCCAAAACACAGGGCGGGGTCTAAAGAGGGCGTGGTCAGTGTCTGGGGGTTCGGCCTGCCCATTCCCACCCCCCCAAATTCCCCCGGACCCTCCCTCACCGCCCCTCCCCCACCCATGGGACACACCCCGAAACCTCCCCAGCCCCTCCCCCCTCAGCCCCCCCGAGCTGCTTTCACCTGGGAACCCCCAAATCTTTGGGAATTCTCACCTGGGACCTCCTAAAACTCCCCTGCACCCCTCCAAAATCTCCTCAGGACCCCACAAACCTCACCTGGGACCCCCAAACCTCACCTGGAACCCCCCAAATTCTCACCTGAGACCCCCAAACTTCTCCTAGGACCCCTAGACCTCACCTGGGCAGGTGGGAAACCCCAAATCCTTGGGAATTCTCACCTGGGACCCCCCAAACTTCACCTGGGACCCCCCAGACCTCACCTGGGAAACCCCAAACCCTCACCTAGGACCCCCCAAACCTCACCTGGGACTCCTCCAAAGCTCACCTGGGACCCCCAAAGCTCACCAAGGACCTCCTCAAAATCTCCTCAGGATCCCCCAAAAGCGGCCAAAGGTGGGGCAGGGCCGGGGCGATGACGTCACCTCTTCCTGTTTCCCCTCTCCGGCCGCGCCGCGTTCCCGCGTGTCCCCAACTGTCCCCGGCCGTGTCCCCTCCCCGGAGTGTCCCCAGCAGCCATGGAGCCCCGCGAGGTGCGACAATCCCGGCGGGGGTGCGGGAGGGGACAGGGGGGACACGGGGGTGGCAGAGGGGACAGAGGGGTGGCAGGGGGCTGGAGGGGATAGAGGGTGGTAGGAGGGAACAGGGGGGGACAGTGGGAGATGAGAGGGCAACAAAAGGGACAGAGGGGACAGCAGAGCCCCCCAGGGAGGGGACAAACAGGACCACAGGAGGGCACAGGGGCCACTGTAGGAGGCCACAACTGCCACCAGGCCCCTGACACCTCCCGTGTACCATCCCCAGCTGTCCTCTCACGAGGTGCTGGAGGCGATGGTGGCTGTGGTGGCCACACTGGGCGAGCTGGTGGCCACCCTGAGAGAACTGATGGCCACCGTGTCCAGGCCGCACAGGGACGTTCTGCTGGCCGTGTCCCCAGAGTTCCTGTGGGTGGCTGTGGGAACCTTGATCTTTCACCTCCAGGACGCCCTGCGCTACTACCTTGTCCCCTCCCTGGGCCACCGCCCTGTCCCCTCCCTGGGCTGGACCCTGGCCAACCTCGGGGACACCCCAGGGACCACCTGGGCCTGTGTGAGAGCCCTGGGCAGCGCCAGGCTTTTGCTGGACAGGCTCATGGACAGCTGGGCCCGGCTGGCCAAGGCAGCCACCGAGCTCCACACCTGCAGGGATGCGGCCACCGGGAGGGGACAGTGGCTGGAGCTGTACCTGGGGCTGCTGGGGGACTTGGTGGCCGCGTGTGACGAAGCCACCGCGTTCCCCCGGGAGCTGCAGCGCCGGCTCAGGGACATCGAGGCTGCCCTGGACGGGAAAATGGAGGTGTCCCAATTTCCGTGCGGCCTTGGTGGCCACAGCGGCCGAGGCTGAGCAGCTGTGGGAGGCCAGTGCCCGCCTGGCCAGGCGACACCTGCTGGGGACACCTGGGGACATCAACACCCTCTTCTTCTGTCCCTCTCCTGGCCACGGTGGCTGTGCAGTGGCCGAGCGGTGCCAAAGAGCCATGGAGGACATCCCAAGGCTGCTGTGCACAGAGCAACATCACCACTGGGCCGTCATCAGGCCGGTGTCACCTCGGCAGAGACTCGGGGACATTCTGAGGGCACTTTGGGAGCACTTGGGGACACTTTGGGAAGGCGTGTGGCGACGCTGGTGGGGGCGGGGGGTGAACGAGCCTCCCCTCAGTGCCTTGCAGGAGACCCGGCTGTGATTTGGGGGCCGGGGGGGTCCCCAGGCAGCCCCCGCTGCTGAGCACTGACCCTTCCCCGGGGGGCGCCGGGACCCCCCAAAAACCGCACCCGCACCCCCTTCAGTGCCCCCGAACCCCCCTCGAGCACTGACCCCCCCTCACCGGGCACTGGGACGAGTGGAGATCCCCTCTCGGTTTTCTGGGGGTTGAGATGACCCCGAGATTGTGAAAAGTCCTTTTCTCCCAGCCCGCGCGGGCAGAGAAGGAGTCGAGATGCGGAGCTTTGCTTCTCAGGGTCATTTATTTTCCCTTTTCTCTAACAGCTTTGTCCGCTCTGCTGAGCTCTGTCTAGCAGGTCGGTCTGTGGCAGTCTCCCTGCCCTCAGGGCGCTGTTTGCCTTCTATGCTAAAAACTACCTGGACTGTGTTTACAATAACGTGCCAATATCTATCATTTATGTTGGACAGTGTGTCTCTACCTTCAACCAACAGAAAAGTGTCACCATCACAGCAAGACATGGAGGGCAAAAAGAAGGAGAAGAAGGTCAGGACAGACCCAGATCCCTTCACCTTGTCCCATTGAACCCCATATTTTAAAATGTTAAAATTCTACTTTTCCACCCTGTGTTAATTCACCTACCACGCTACTCAAACCCTTGTGCCTTGTAATTCCTCATGCAAAGTTGGCAATTTTCTCCAGGAGCTAAAACCACAGCCACCGGTGTTCTTGACACCATGCCAAGGTCTCCGAGGCCCCTGCCAGCATCTCGAGCCATCCAGGGCAGCCAGAGGGATGTCCTGGATTCTGACACCCCCCAGTTACCGAGCAGTGGGAGCCCCCCAGGCACTGCCCCCCCCTCACCAAGCACTGGGATAGGGACTGGACCCCCCTCGAACCCTGGGAACCCCACAAGCACCAGGACCCCCCAGGCAGCGCCACCCCCGTGCACCGGGACAGGGACCAGGCCCCCCTCGTGCACTGACCCCGCCGAGCACTGGGCCCGGACCCCCTTTGTGCCCCCATCCATGACGGAGGTTCCATCCCCTCCGCTTTGACACCCCCAGAGCCGCGGGACCCCCAGGAACAGTGCAGGGACTGTGGGGGACCCCAAGGGCTGGGGGGACACAAGGGCTTCACCAGCACTAGGGGAATCCCCTACGGTTTGGTCCTTCCCCCCCCCCCGTTATCTCCCAAGGCCCCCTATTATCATCAGGGTCCCCCCCAATTTACTGGGATCCCCCCATTCACTGCTTCCCCCCTTCACCAAGCCCCCAAAATCGCTGGGAACCCCCGAGCTATGAGCCCCCCCCCCAGTGCACCAGGACCCCCCACTCACCTCCCATCCCCCATCCATGGGAACCCACCCAAATCACAGCAGCACAAGGAGAAGAAGCCAACACCTTCCCCACACCCAGCATGGATCACCAGGACCACGGATCAGCAGGGCTCTGCCCAACGGGGGTCACTGGGGATCATCCAGCCCGGATCCTCCCATGGGGGATGGAGCTGGAGCAGCGCACCAAGCTCTTTCCTCACTCTCTTCCCTCACTCCAAGCTCTTCCCTCACTCCAAGCTCTTCTCTCACTCTCTTCCCTCACTCCAAGCTCTTCCCTCACTTGGGGCTCTCACAGGGCTTCCCTTAGTGGTGCCTCTGTTGGTGTTTGGTAAAGGTGGAGCTCTGTGCGAAGCTCTTCCCACACTTCCCACACTCGTAGGGCCTCTCCCCGGTGTGGATGCGCCGGTGCACGGTGAGGTGGGAGTTGCGGTTGAAGCCCTCCCCGCAGTCGGGGCAGCGGAAGGGCCTCTCCTCTGTGTGAATCCGCTCATGTTTGAGGAGACGGGAGCTGGTCAGAAACCTCTTCCCACACTGGGGACACTCGTAGGGCCTCTCCCTGGTGTGGATGCGCTGGTGTGTTCTCAGGCCTGAGCTCCGCCCAAAGCTCTTCCCACATTCCAAGCACTCATAGGGCCGTTCCCCAGTGTGGATCACCAGGTGCTTGATCAGGCAAGTACTGTCTTTGAAACCCTTCCCACACTTCCCACACTCGTAGGGCCTCTCCCCCGTGTGGATGCGCCGGTGCACGGTGAGGTTGGAGTTGCGGTTGAAGCCCTTCCCGCAGTCGGGGCAGCGGAAGGGCCTCTCCTCTGTGTGAATCTGCTCATGTCTGAGGAGATCGGAGCTGGTCCGAAACCTCTTCCCACACTGGGGACACTCATAGGGCCTCTCCCCGGTGTGGATCCTCTGGTGCCGGATCAGGTGGGAGCTCCAGCTGAAACCCTGCCCACATTCCAAGCACTTGTGGGGCTTCTCCCTGCCATGAGGCTTCTTCACCAGCTCCAAGCTCCGGCTGGATCTCCGCCCACGTTCCTGGCTCAGGGGGGCTCTTTCCTCCCCGCAGCTCCCTGGGCTGGGTTTGCAGCTCCTCCTCCTGCAGCATCTCCGGGGCTTTTCCTCCTCCTCCATCCAGACACACGCAGGGAATGAAAAATCCTGGTTTGGGGAAAAAAACAAGAGGAGAGCATCTTGGACTGGAGGTCCCTCCTTGCTCCAGTTTATCTCAGGAAGTCATTAGGAATCTTGTGTCTGTAAGAACCTCCAAAACACCAAGATTTAGCCCAAAAATCGCACAAACTTTAAGATACAGATCAAAAAACTCCGCAAACATCACAAGTCAGCAAAATCCTCCTCCAAAACATAAAGATTCAGCTGCCACATAAAAACCAAAGCACCAACATTTAGCCCACGAAAGCTCAGAAACACCAAGATTCACCCTGTGAAAAGCCTGGATCCCCCTCCACAGTAACCTGCTGCATGTGGGGGGAGAAACGCTCCTGGGGCTGGGAGAGGCTGCAGACACAGGGAGGGGTGGAACCTTCTGCTGCTTCCTCCTTCTGCTCATCCTCCTCCTCCTCCTCCTCCTCCTCGTCTTGTGTCTCTACCCTTCCTCACACTCCTTTTCCTCCTGCTATTCCTCCTTCTCCTGCACAATCCCACCTTCTCCTGCCACCTGCATCGTTTGACCATTTTGTTCCTCAAGCCTGCTTCTCCTTCCCTTCTCCTCCTGCCCCCAGGCCCAGCACCCACTGCCGGCTCCCTCTTCCCCCCAGACCCACAGCATCCCAGCCGAGGGGCAGGGATGGAGCTGGGGCAGGTCGGGCTGGGGCAGCGCCGGGCTCTCGGCCGCTCCCGCCCGCACTCGGTCCCCACTGCAGCCGCTCCCGCCAGGACAGCGCGGGGGGGCCCGGCCTTGGCGCTGCCCCACTCCCACCTCCCCAAATTCCCCTCGGGGGGCGATGGGGCCGAGGGGGGGAGTCCAGTTGGGGAAGGCTCAGAGGGCCAGGGAGATGTACACAAGGGAGTGACAGGAGAAGGAATCGGTTTCAGAAAATGTTATTAATTGATGACACAGACTGCTGCTCAGCCAAGGCCCTGCTCTATTTATGAACTTCCAGAAGAACAACAAAGACTTAACAGACCCATGAATATCATTTGCTATAAAAAAGCAGGGAGCATATTAAGGGAGTATGTAGTAGGTGGATTAGGAAGTCTGTAGCTCTCAAGTACTTCAGCCAAAGGGGAAATCAGAGGGAGATGTGGCCAGGAGAATTAGGATGAAAAGGAGGCTGTGTCCTCCAACAATTGGAGAGATCCCATGGGGAATGTCCCATGGCCTCTCCCATTTTTAGAAATGAAATTAGTTTCACAGGACTCCTCTGTCTGCTTTGTGGACAGAATCCTCTGGTGATGTCAATTTTTCCGCACACCCTGGGGCAGGGAGTGCAGCTGAAGGTGCCTCACCCACTTTGGGTGATCGGCTCCCTTGGCTGGCAGCGGCACCAGGGATTGATTTGGGACCCGGGAGTGACCAGGAGACAGATGAGTGACACATCAGGGGGGTCTGTGAAGAGTCAGCAGGGAGAGAGCACTGAAAATCTCATCAGTGAGTGCCCTGGGATCTTCGGGGAGTGAACATGGCAGGGCACCCATGGAGGGGAGAAAAGGGAAAGCCAGGGAGGGCTCCTGGCCAAAGGGAGGATGATCCCAAAATGTCTCTGAAGGGTCCCTTGGGAGAATGCTGAGGTAGTTTGCACATTCCCCCAGAGGTAATTAAGGACATGGACACCCAGGGAGGGCAATAAGGGAAGGGGAGAAGGGATTTGGACAACAGGGGATGGATGGTGTTGGTGTGCTGGGAAGAGATTGGGTGAAGGGGAGTGTGCAGCAATATGGTTCAGGCAAGAAGCAGCAGGAGGAATGTGTGTGGTAAGAAAAAGAATGATGGAAAAGAGGAGGAAGAGAACAATACAGAGGACTGAGATTTTTTTCAGCATGGTCTTATCCTGACAATTTGCCAGCTGATACTTTGAATTCCCAGGAGAGGAAAAGCAGGAGGTCAGGATGTCAGGGGTTTCTCTGTGGTGGGCAGCGGCAGCAGCGGGCGCAGAGGTGCGGGACCGGGAGCAGGGCTGGGGGCCTGTGGGGAGCTGTGGGGCCGGGCCGGGGCTGTGGGGCAGCCGGGGCTCAGCGCCGGGCGCTGCCTGAGCCCACCAGCCCCGGGCAGGGCCGGCAGTGGCCCCCGGCCCCCAGGAGGCTGCGGGACGCCCCGGCCGCTGCCCGGCCCCGGGGAGCTGCCGGCCCTGCCCGCCGGGGGGGCCGCCTTTGGACACTGCGGCAGGACAGGCACCGGCTCTGCCACACGGGCTGTGCAGGGGACCCTGAGCACAAGGAGCAAAACAAAGCAACATCTGGGAAATGCAGAGTGCACATGGAAGGTTCAGGATTTTCTGTTAAGGATTTGGTTTGGGTCCCTGCAGAAAGGAAAGATTTTGCAGAAAGCTCAGCAGCTCTCAGAGGATGAGCACCCACAGGCAGTGACCGGGGCTGCAGGAGTGGCAGAAGAAGGCCCTGCAGCACTTGGGCACAAAGGCACAGCAGCTGAAGGCAAGAAGGGATGAGCAAAAGGCCAAGCTGAAGGCAAAGGCCATGGCAGAGTTCCCACAGCCCCTGAGGGACCAACCCCAGGGCCCAAGGGGGCCCCAGCACCCAGGGGATGGCGTCGGCCACAAGCACCTGGCAGAGGCATTGCCCTCCTGGCCAGGGCAGAGCCCACCCAAACAGCCCCTGGGAAGGAGTCAGGGCTCCAGCTGCAGCCCACAAGGACACTGCAAGCACAGACAGCAGCACCCTCAGGAGGAGCGAGTCCACCCCTGCATGGACATGGATTGTCAGGGCTCTCTGAGCTCCCATCCCACCGGGGACCCACCACACTGCAGCCCTGGAGAACATCCAGGCTGGGTCTGCATCAAGAGGAGGCCTCTCCTGATGGACACAGGGGCCTCTCCATCCACTCTGAATCTTACACCTAAGGGGGGAACATTGTAAAGGAGTGTTTTCATTATTAAGGGAATAACTGGGAAAGCTGAGGTGGTGTCATTTGTTCAATTAGGAGCTGTGGGAGGTTAATTTGAACTAAACTAATTTTTTTCTCTTCCTACTGTGATTGTAATTATCTAGGAAGGAATTTGATGATGGCATTGTAATATTGTAAAAGGTGATACAGAGGCTATTGCTGCTGTACCTTTGTGTCAAATGTCTGGACTTTTTAACCCCAGACAGCCTCCATGCGGTGGTATGGACAGGAGAAAGAGAGCAAAACCTGAGAAAATGAACAACCAAAAATATTGATGCCTCAGCTGTGGCTCTTCCAGATTTAGAAAAGAAATTGGAATTGTAGGTAAATGTTCAACAGGGCCATGCCAAAGGAATTCCTGGGCCAACAAGTTTCACCCAGTGGCCACAGTGGCCTCATTGTCTGCAGAATTTTTCAGCCACAGCTTCAACAGGAACCGAGGCCCAAAACCTGATGACAACAGGATCTCCAACTGTTCCAGTCTGCCATCAAGTTCAAGCTTTGATAACCAAAAGAGCCTCGCAATGGATGAGCAGTGCTCGGTTATTACAGTGTGAAACTTGTTCAGTGGCACAGGAGGATTCAGAACTGAGGACAGGGGAAGGGTTTAACCCAGCCTCCTGTTTGAACAGCCCCCAGAGGGGCTGGGAAGAAACCCAGCACTGCATTCAAGTGACACAGCTCCAGACCCAGCCTGGGGGAGATTCAGGAGACATTGCCTGGCCTGAGGCAGAAAATGTCTTTGTGGATGGCTCTTCAAGGGCAGCAGAAGGGAAAAGAATCCCAAGACAGGCTGTTATTGAGGAAAGGGAATCAGACAAAGCCCAGGTTACCCCCATGGTCAGCTCAACCGGCACAGCTGTGTGTGCTTGTAAGAGCCTGGAACTGAAATGCCCTGAGCAGGAAGGCTTCAATATCTTCTGGTGACACCATCTCACCTAACAGGGGGGCAAAAGCAATTCTGATTGCTCAGCAGCCACTGGATCACTTATTAAGGTATTTCTAAAAGACATTACTCCAATAAAAGGTATTGTGGAAGCAACAGACACAGACAGCAGAACTCATTTTCCAGGAAAGATCCTCCAGGAGGTTATGGCAGCTTTAGGAATACAATGGGATCTCCAGAACCCCTGGCACCCCCAGAGCTCAGGCTGGGTACAAAGAATGAAAGGGGAAAGAAAGAAACACCTTTGGAAGCTGGGGATAGAAACCAAGATGCCATGGGTACGGCTTTTGCCATTGGCTTGGGTAAGAAGAAGAGCCAGACCCAGGGCACATATTGAATTCTCTCCCCGGGTATTAATCTTGCGAATTCCTTACCCTGGGAATTCTCCACCTAGTGCAGGGTGGAGATAAGGGACGCACATTTAAAGCAGTCTGTGGCCAGAATCCTGTCTCTGGTGCAATCTCTCCCCCAGGAAGCTGGGCTGGCACAGAGCCTGCCTTGGCACTTTGCTGTTGCCAACATCCAAGCAGGACATCGGCCCACACATCCTCTGCTGAAATCCTCGGCCTGGCCACCCTCCTTTGGCAGCTCCAGCCACCGGGGACAGCCCTTGCTGCCACTGCTGCAGCTTCAGCGCTCTCTGGGCCTGCCCTGCCACAGCTGCTGGGCAAGAGCACGGGACAATTCCACTCTGGCTCTCACTAACACTCACACACTGCCCTGCCTGCCATGGCATTGATGGAAAATACACCAGCTCACAGACTTTAACATTGTTAACCTTTGATTTCTCTACTCAGGCTTGCTTTGCCTTGGCCTTGGGGGAAGAAATGTTAAAGAATTTGTTAAGGGATGTTACACCACTCAATGGAGATGAGTTTAACATCTCAACACACTGGGAATGGCCCAAAAGATACCCACAAAGATAACACCCAGCAGCAAACCTTCAACCCCAGCAGCAAACAGCAACCAACACCTACCCCAGACACTGCCAGGGCTGCAGACACCTGGTCTGCAAAAGGCTGAGAAGGAAATCCAGCACTTCCCACCTCATTAACAGCTGAAGCAAAGAAATCTGCACAACTTGAAACTACAGAACATTAAACCAGTGGATTTAGATTGCTTTAGACTGTATTAAATTAGGGAAAAATCGAGTAAAACCCATGTGTCATGCAATGGTTTTCTCTGCACACCCGGGCTATGTGGGGATGGAATGATTTCTGTTGCACATCCTGGCCAAAGTCAAGAAATGCCTTTACTCTAACACTAAACATATTGGTGGAGTTTTTCGTTTTCCTGCAGCTTCAGTGCAAAGTATATAGCATGAGAATATTTTTTAAAATAATCCTACTTCTATGTCGCTGGTTAGGTTTGGTCAGGGATGTGAGAATGAGTTTTTACTCTGAGAAGAACGAGAAAAAAATTAATGGCCTTGGAACTTTTTTGTGTGTTTTTGTTTCGCTTTTAGCGATGCCAAAATTTTGGTCAGGGTTTTTTGACATTCACCTTTAGGCTGCATTTTGCAAAACTAGAAGAGATTTAAAGGTGCCCTTTTAACTCATAAACATTAAACAGAGGATTTGAAGGGGAAAAAAAAAGCAGCAGGTTTTAGGGGGGCACATGTGAGGCTGCTGAAGCTGCTCTGGAAGAGAAGCTGCATTCCAGGCACCCGAGGAGGAGCTTTAGAAATGCAAATTGACACTGCTGGGGCAGAGTGGGGACAATGTACCTGGCTCTTCTTGCCTGGGGCAGGAATTGGCTGATTCCCTCTGCCCCTCACCCCAAGCTCTGCTTGCTGGCACAGATGGAATCTGCACGGCTGAAGGCAGAGCCCATGGTGAGGATCTGACTCTGAAACAGAAATGGCTGAGGCTGCAAAGGGAAACAGCAAATGGAGAATGTTGTGAAAACTTCACTAAAATAAGGGGGGGAGGTTAATCCCCCTGCCCACTCCAACATCTGCTGCCACTGTCTGTGCTGTACAGGGTGTATCAGAGCACTGGGGCTTTTGCTAGAACAAGTTCAGGGAAATTAGTTGGAATTCAAGTATTTGATGCTGTATTTAGAAAAATGCAGTCATTCATGCAGCCCCAGCTTGAGGGAGCACCCAGAAATGGGGAAAAGATGAAGGGCCACCAGAACAGACCCTACAACACCATGGGCCAGCCGCTGGGAACCCAAACCAATTCATATCAGGAGACAGAGAACTCATTTATCATTTCAATGGCATCATTAGATTACAAGCTGCCCTCAAAAGAAGAAGCACCCAGACAGCTCCAGCTCCTGACCTTCCTGAAATGATGAACACAACATTTCACATGGGGATGGGATCAGATTATCTGTGAGCAGAAAAAACTGGAGTTTGTGGAAAAACAAATGGCCCAAACTGCTGTTGGCAAAGAGATGACAAAGGTAAAGTGGTGAAAAAGATAACAAAGGAAATAGGAGAGAAGTTTATGTATTGGTCCAAACATGGAAAGGATGGGAATGGGACACGCTTTCGTGGCTCCCCGGCACACCAGGGGTTAAACGAGTGCTGCTTCTCCTCTTCTGTGCCGCAGCAACTCTCATCTTTTTACCATGCTCCACACCTTGGCAGTGCAGCTCATCCAGCAGCTGAGCCAGGGGATGCAGGTGGCAGCCAGGCCTCCTGATCCACAAACGGCTACAAAAGGACACGGAATGAGGGCACCGAGAATAATCCCAAAACCAAAGAGGACCCGGGAAGAACAAAACAGAGTCAAGGACTGAATCTGCCTGGAGATAGGGCCAGGCACTTGTAGATAAGGAAGCTACGGGAGAAACCCTCAGTTCCAATAAATGTTAAAAATTGACCCAGACAGCTACTCAAAGTCCCGCTAAATTCCCAAACTTCGAGGAGAAGAACAAAGGCTTAACAGAGCCATGAATATCGGCTGTTATACAAAAGGAGGGTGCATATTAACGAGGACAGGCAGCAGGCGCATCGGGAAGTCTGAACCTTCCAAGGACCTCAGCCCGTGGGCAAAGGCAGAGGGAGATGCGGCCGGGAAAATGAGGATAAAAAGGAGGCTGCGGACTACAACCATGGCAGAGAGCGCACGGCAAATGCCCCATGGCCTCTCCCCCTGCTCGGCAATAAAGTCACTTTTACAGGACTCCTCGCTCTCCTCCGGCCACAGAAACCTCCGGCGACGGGAATTTCCCCGCACGCTCCCGGCCGCGGGGCAGCCCCCTCGGTCCTACCCACAGCAGCCGGGCCGAGCCAGCGCTGCTCCGGCAGCGGCTCCTGCCCAGGCCCCGGCGGGAAGGAGACCGCGGGCAGCCGCTCCCGCCGCGCCCTCAGCCCGGGGCCGGCACGGGCCGGACACGGCACCACCGACCCGCCGCAGCCCCCTGCCGCCCCCTCCGCCCGCAGCCAGCCCCGAGCCCCCGCAGAACCCAGCGCGGCTCCCACCTGCGCCGGGGCCGCCTCCGAGCTCCGCCGACGCCGCCTCACCGCGCTCCGGCCGCTGCCGCCGCTCCCGGGCCCGCACAGACGCTCCCGGCGCCAATGGCGCCGCTGCCCGCCCACGGCCGCCCTCAGCCCGCCGCCGGGGCCGTGCTGCGCCCCGCTCCCACCAATCAGCGCGCCGCAACCACGACTGACGGCACCAGCGGCCAATGGCAGCGAGCTCGGGGCGGGCTCTGCGCACGGCCCAGACTCGCCCCGCGCTCTCAGGGCCCCCCGCGCTGCGTGAGGGCAAAGCCGGAGATGAGGAACAGCCCCGGGACGGGCCCGGGCCCGAGGCGGGATTGAGCTGCCCACACAAACAAACTTCTCCGCACCTCCCGCCACGGCTTTCCCGGCCCTGCGCCTTCCGTGCCTCCGCCTCTGCGGGAAGCCCGAGAGCCTCCCTTCTCCTGCCCCTCATTAGTGCATCGCTGCTTCGCTTTGATTTCCCCCAAAAAGGGAAACCTGCCCAAAGCCCTGTGGGTGAGCGGGGGAGGGGAGAGATTTCTGGCAGAAAACTCCAAAGACTCAGAGCAGGATGAGGAGAAGTCAGTGCAGAGCCTTAAATGCAGCTTTCCCCACGCCTCCCTGCTCCCAGCTGCACCTCCTCCCCCGGCAGGGCAGGAGACAGGGAATGGGGCCGTGCTCAGCTCATCCCCCGCGGCTTCTCCCTCTGCTCAGGGACAGGAGTCGTTCCCTGCTGCACCCTGTGCTCTCTCCCAGCCGAGACTTCTCCAGGAACTTCTCCGAGCCGAGTCCATCCCCTGGGGCACAGCCCCCTCCAAGTGCTGCAGCGTGGGTCACTGTGCCACGGGCTCGGTCCTGCCAGGCCAGGCTGCTCCAGCGGGGCCCCTCTGCCCACGGGGTCACAGCCTCCTCTCAGGCATCCCCGAGCTCCAGCCTGGCTCCTCCAGGGGCTGCAGGGGGATCTCTGCATCCCCATGGACCTGCAGGTGGATCTCTGCATCCCCATGGACCTGCAGGGGGATCTCTGCATCCCCATGGACCTGTAGGGGGATCTCTGCATCCCCACGGAGCTGCAGGGGGATCTCTGCATCCCCATTGTAATATATGTTATGGAATAATTCGTGCTTATGTAAAATATACATCAAGTCAGTTGTGCTTGTAGAAAAAGATTCTTAAAGTTTTAAAAGACCAGAAGCAGCAGCCGGGGCTGCAGAAACCACAGATGACAGAGAAAGAAAGACCTCATTTACAAATGAAAAAACGTGGCTCCGTGCAGAGATGGGCTTTTTCCGGCGACAATCCAGGAGGCACCCAATGTGATTAGTAAGGGTAGTCAGAAGCTCAACCCAGACTGAATCACAGGAATTCTATCCCTTCCCCCTCCCTCTTCAAAGGGGGAAATCAGAAAAATACTCGGATTATTGGGATATTGTAGATTGTAGATTGAAGGATGCACACAGGCAGTAAAATTTTTCTGTGAATAAACTGACAGAGGAGATGATATAAAATGGAGCAAAGAAGATGGTGAAAAACTAAGAAAACTGAAGTTAAAACTAGCCCCAATATCAACTTTAAGCTTACCTTCACTAGCAAAACCCTTTCATCTGTATGGAAATGAAGAAAAGGGGGTAGCTCATAGGGTTTTGTTTCAGGAGTGGGGAGGAGTAAAGAGACCCGTGGCTTATTTATCAAAGATGTGGGATCCAGTAAATCAAGGCTGGCCAGTGTGTGTTCAAGCTACAGCAGCTACTGCAATCCTGGTAGAGAAAAGTCATAAACTGACTTTTGGAGGTAAATCAATTGTGTGCACACCTCATGCAGTATAAAATTTCTTCCGATTTGCATTGTGATTTTTATCTTGAAATACATAACTTACTGTACTCTAGGACTGAGAAACTAGTTTACAGCTGTGACATAGCAAAACCTGCCATTAATTTATTTTGAGTTGATGCAGGCTGTTCACTCAAGTGGTTCTCAGTGTGTAAAGTTAAACTAAAGGTAACACCAGCTGCTTGGTAGGTCAATGAGAAACATTTTTTCTTCCAGCCAGTCCTTTTTCATGTACCCAAATGTGTTTTGCTTTCTTAGTTTTTTTGGTTTGTTTGTTTGCTATTTTTTCTGGAAGTGCTAACTACTTGCAGTGTATTTAGAACAGCAATTAAAGTTGTGCATACAAAACACTTGTAAAAAAATAGGGCTCATTTTTTCCCAGAATGGGAGGTGGCTACATATAGAAAAGAGAACCTATAAAGCGAGGTGAAGAAAAAAAGTTTCAGTATCTTCCAATGTAAACTGTTAATTCGTTACTTTCAGCATCACTGTGGGTGTGTGACACACTCATATGAAAAAGATGGTGAGGGAGAGCTCTGCTTACTATGGTTTCCTATTTCTTGAATGAGTTAGAGAGCTGTGAGGAAGTTTTGGGCTCCCTGTGTGGATTACCCAGGCCTGCAGGGAGGGCTTGGCCATGATTCCCTCTGTGCTGCAGGCAGCCCTGCAGCGTGGCAGCAGTGGCTTGCCTCTGGTGAGTTTGCAGGCAGGGTGCTCCAGCACTGCAGTGCTCAGGGGCAGTTTCCTATTATGACATTAAGGCTTGAACTCAGGAGCGCCTCTTCCCACCCAGTTATTGTTTGTACCACAGGAGCCTCTTTGGACAGTGTTTCCTGGCAGTCAAAAAGAGAGTATTGCAGAGAAAAATTCCTCACTTGCTGTCTTCCCCCTGCCCTCAACTCTATTCATATTTTGTCCATTCCCTCTTCAAAATACAGATTTGTAAAACTCATGCTCTGTGTCCTCAGATGCCCTTCCCAAATCAAACCTTGGCTTCCTTGCAAATTGCATTGCACTAACTAGCATTGCCTTAAATTTGTTTTGGTGCAGGCAGGATCACTTTGGAAGTAAGTTGTTGTTTACTTTGTTCCTGCAACCTTTTCAAGCTTGTGAATGGAAAATTGTGATAGCAAACCAAGTCTTTATTTTTGCACTGTCAGCTGTGAGTGGCTGGTTGCCTTGGTGGAGGGTGCTGTGAATTACAGGCCTGCAGAACACGCATAACAAAAGTAATTTCCTTTGTAAGGAAGTTGAAAAAGGGGGGAGAGGTGATTGGCAGACTCACCTCTCCAGGATGTAGGATTAATGTTAGAAAGTGGACTGATATTGGAATGTGGCTGCTGAAATGTGAAGAGAGAAAAAGAAAGAGAAAGAGAGAGAAAGGGAGAGAGAGAGAGTGCGAAGGGGAGAGCGAAATACACCCCCAAGGTCCCCTCAGCCACAGCTATCTGTAAGTTCTCCCCCATTCCTGCTAGGCAGAGTGACAACAAGGAGGGGGGGAAGTGGGGAAGGACAGAGTTAAACCCAAGGCTGTGAACAGGACCACCAGTAGAGATAAGATCAAGGCAGAGACTGTGACTCTCACAAAGTGGTTTATTGTCTTAAGCAAGATTTCTTTTTTCTTTCTGATTGCTGTTGTTAAGAAGAGAAGGCTTTTGTTCTGAAGACTAAAAGTCAGTAAGACTAAAACAGTTAAATGTTACCCAAAAAGTAAAAGGCAAGAGATGTGATACATCTCATGTTAAAATTGGCCTGGTCTTTTTTATTTAACTAATTATAGCTCACAGGAAGAAGAATTGGTCTCTGCAGCTATTAACACAGCTGGATACAAGAAGAAGAAGTGGCTGTAGAAAAAGAGTTTAGTTAAACTCAGAAAGTTTTAAAGAAAACTAATGGTAGAAGTTAATGCACTATTGTTTTTCTTTTAACACTGTGTTATTAAGAAATCCTTTCCAGGTACCATTAAAGCAGCAATCCAAACCACGGAAAGAGGGTGAATTCATGCCAGCAAAACCAAAGGACTTGTGAAGAAACTTGAGGAATGGACTATCACATCTAAACTGGGTGATACCAAATTGACTTCCAACCAGGACTGGGTGGTAATGGTTTGGGAAGACCCAAATGATCCAAGGCAGGTACAAAGAACAACACCTCACTGAGAAATAAGGCAAAGCTTGCATCACTGGTTCTAAGCCCTGCCTGAATAAACCCTGAGACGCCTCCGACACCTCCTTGGCAGAGGAACACTGCCACTTCAAACAGGAGGGTCGGGAGTGTTTCAGTCAAAGAGTTCTTATAGCCTGGCCTTAGCCTGTGGCTTGTACAGGGAAGAAGGGAAATTGCCATCAGTACTACACTGTATATTTTATGTGATTCATCCCAATAATGGACATGCCAGCTGGGCTATAAATGAATGTTTAAATTATGAGAATAATTGGCATTGTAGTTCACAAAATCTATGTTCTCGTTGCAAGAAGTATTGAGTACTGAATCAATCCCCTATACAGAAAGAACTCAAAAACTGAAGTAATAACTTTGTTTTGTGGATGGGAGTTATTAGTGCCTGTTGACTGAGAGATACCTGAGGAATGATGGGAAGCCACAGTTAAGGAGTGTCGAAAAGGACTTGCCTAAAAAAATGAGTAAAAAGGAGTGACAAGGGAAACAGAGGGCAAGCCTGGACTGAGCACTGTACTCACCACCGAGAAGATCACACGTACCTGCTGTGGGAAGCAACCCCACAGGCAGGGGAGGTGGGGGTATAAGCCATGCCAGACCTCTGTCATTCCTGTTTCTGTCTCTCATTTGTTGTCTTTTCCCTTCTGAGATACCAGCAAGATCATGTCCCAAATGCTACAGAAAGTATTACACAGAAAGGAACCAAAGTTCCTTTTTGTTACACACACCCATGTCAACAGCCACAGACCCACCCAAACTGAGTACCTGCAGGCAACATGGGGAAAAATATTGGATTACAAGGAACTTGGGAAAAAGTAGTAATACTTGGGGCATGGAATGTCCAAAAGGAGAGAGATGGATTTGTTTTACATTTGATCTTAGAGATATAGTCCAAGATTCAGTAAAAAGCCAATTAGTAAACAAAAAGGTGAAACCAGCACAGCAATCTAGCTCTGTATTAACCCCAAATTATATACTGCATCGTATTATAGGACTCCAAGCAGTTATAGAGGAGATAACAAACAAAGCTGCTCAGGTGCTGGAATTAATATTGAGTCAGCAAAGCCAAACTATAACTGCAGTGTATTAAAATAGGTTGGCTTTACGCTATTTATTGGCTAAAGAATGGGGTGTACAGATTGTTGAAAATAGATGGCAATGAGGGCGTCATCCTGGAAAAAACAAAGGATATCAGAAAAAAATTATGACCCTGGTATCAGTCCAAAAAAAACCAAAGGGTAAATAATGTTAAAAACTAACAGGTGGGGTAATGTATTGAGAATGGGATGGTGGAAGAAATTAGGATTCTTCCTTTTATGTGTTACAAGTGTTTTGATATTTCTTCTTTGTTTAATCCCATGTTTTATTTTATTACCAACAGAGTCCAAAGAATGCAAGAGGATAAGAAATATTGCTCAAGCAAAATGATTTATAAAGAATAAAAGGAGGGATTGTGACAAATACATACTTACAATTGGCTTTTCGCAAGTGTTACAATGAATATTATATGTGTCATGTCAGAAAGTTTATGCTGTTCCATAGGATCACAATTCCATATAATCCCAGTCCAGTTTGTCCCAGTCCATAGGATCCCAGTTCCATATTTGATCCCAGTCCCTATTTTATCCCAGTCCGTATTTGATCCCAGTCCATATTTGATCCCAGTCCCTATTTTATCCCAGACTATATTTGATCCCAGTCCGTATTTTATCCCAGTCCCTAGTTGATCCCAGTCCATATTGCGAGGACGCTGGACTCCAGGACGCTTTGGGTGGATGGAGACGAGAGATCTCTGAAGGCTGCCCTTAGAATATCTGGTTTATTAGAGAGGGTGAAAGGCCCTGCTTGGAGTCACCAGACGTGACCCGTGGCAGGCCCGAGGGCGTGGGGGAAGGGAGAGGCAAGGGGTAGAGGGAGATAAGAGAGGATCCCAAGAGGATGTTCCAGGAGAGGGGCAGTTCCAAGAGAACAGAAGTTCCAAGAGAGCGTCTGGCTCCTCAGGGACTCCTTGCCAGGGGCTTCAAGGTGGGCTGGAACAAGACTCAGGCCAATGGGGTCACAGACTCCTGATGCTTCAGGGGAGGGTTACAGGTGTGGGATGAACCGTACATTGGGGTAAGATCCAACAGTCCATTTGACCTTTGGACCTACCTGTAGGTAAGGGCATTGTTCAAACAGAATGGGGGATTGTCTTCGTCCTGGCTGTACGATTGTGTTCTACTTGTGCAGTAACTACGGTTTGGTGTCACAACTTGTTACCATCTCAATCTCTGTATTTTCTAAACCTTTTGCCAGGCAGTCATATTTATAAGGCTTTCCTATTTGATCTTCCCCAACACATATGATCCCAGTCCATATCTGACTCCAGTCCCAATTTTATCCCAGTCTATATTTGATCCCAGTCCATAGGATCCCAATCCACATCTGATCCCAGTCTCTATTTGAACACAGTCCGTAGTTGATCCAAGTCTCCAGTTGATCCAAGTCCATATGATCTCAGTCCCAGTTTGATCCCAGTCTGTAGGATCCCAGTCCCTTTTTTATCCGAGTCCCTTGTTGATACCAGTCCATAGGATCCCAGTCCATATTTGATCCTTGTCCGTATTTGATCCCAGTTCAGTTCATTCCAGTCTGTAGGGCCCCAGTCCCTAATTTATCCCAGTCCCTAGTTAATCCTAGACCACAGGATCTCAGTGCATATTTGATCCCAATCTCTGGTTGATCCCAGTCTATATGGCCCTGCACACATTCCAGAGGTCTGGAATTTCAGCTCCCAGCCAGGAAAAGACATTCCCTTTGCCCTCGAAGGCAAAGCTCTTGAGAAGGGGCTGAAAGCCAAGTGGAGCAAAATCCTACAGAGACATTTCACTGCTGGCCTCCATACCTTCAGCTCCTGAACTAAGAATTAAAATAATAATTGGGAAATAAAATAATTAAAAAATCAGGGCCGGGTCATTTGGGACAGAGGGGGCAATTAAATTAGAGGAGGATTCCATTAAATCAGGGGAGGATCTTTGGTGGTCCCTGAGGAAATTTAATTGGGGGAGGATCTTTGGAGGTCCCCTGGCTCAAGGGAGACACGGAGAGAGAAACAGAGCAGGCAAAGAGAGATGGGAGGGAAAGGAGGACACAAACACAATCAGCTGAGAAGGTGGTGCCCTGAAAAACAGAACTGCCACAGACTGGAGATGAACGGCAAAGAAATCAGTAAGTCTGAAAGTTTTATTTGCTATCAAATACATCCCAGCCACCCAGCCCCACACAATCCCCATCCCACTGCTCCAAATTGGGATCCCACTTCTCCCAATCTCCTCCCAAACCCATCTCACCCTGGCAGCTGTGGAATTGAGTGAGTTTGGCACGGGATTAAGTTTTTTTTGTGGTGAGAACAAGCAATTTGAAGAGGGATTGAGCCTCTGTGGGTTAAAATTCATTTGTTTTCAGTGGGATGTGAGTGGTTTTGAGGTGAAAGATCAATCCCTCTTGGCTTTTGGAGCGCAGAGAGATTGAGAAGAGAAAAAAATGAAGGTCAACACAAAAGGAGAAACAGGCAGGTGTGTTCCCAACATGGATCACAGGGAATGTGGGTCACCAGGGCTGTGCCCAATGTGGGTCCTCCAGTGGGGGATGGAGTTTAGCTCTTCTCGTACTCGGAGCACTTTCAAGGCTTCCCTTACCGATGCCTCCGTTGGTGTTCGGTCAAGTGAGAGTTCCTTGAGAATCTCTTCCCACACTCCCCACACTCGTAGGGCCTCTCCCCAGTGTGGATGCGCCGGTGCGTGGTGAGGTCTGAGTTGTCCCTGAATCCCTTCCCGCAGTCGGGGCAGCAGAAGGGCCTCTCCACTGTGTGTCTCCGATGGTGCTTGAGGAGACAGGAACTGGTCTTAAACCCCTTCCCACACTCAGAACACTCGTAGGGCCTCTCCCCAGTGTGGATCCTCTGGTGCTTGATCAGGTGGGAGCTCTGGCTGAAGCTCTTCCCACACTCAGAACACTCGTAGGGCCTCTCACCAGTGTGGATGCGGCGATGCTGGATGAGTTTTGAGTTGTCGCTGAATCCCTTCCTGCAGTCGGGGCAGCAGAAGGGCCTCTCCTCCGTGTGAATTCGATAGTGTTTGACGAGATGGGAGGTGGTCTGAAACCTCTTCCCACACTTGGAACACTCGTAGGGCCTTTCCTCAGTGTGGGTCCTCTGGTGCATGATCAGGCTGGAGCTCCGGCTGAAGCCCTTCCCACACTCCCCACACTCGTAGGGCTTCTCCCCAGTGTGGGTCCTCTGGTGCAGAATGAGCTCAGACCTCGTCCTGAAGCTCTTCCCACACTCCCCACACTCGTAGGGCTTCTCCCCAGTGTGGATGCGCCGGTGCCTGGTGAGGTCTGAGTTGTCCCTGAATCCCTTCCCGCAGTCAGGGCAGCAGAGGGGCCTCTCCTCCCTGTGAACCTGATAGTGCTTGAGGAGACATGAGCTGGTCTGAAACCTCTTCCCACACTTGGAACACTTGTAGGGCCTCTCCCCAGTGTGGGTCCTCTGGTGCATGATCAGGCTGGAGCTCTGCCTGAAGCTCTTCCCACACCGGGGACACTCGTAGGGCCTCTCACCAGTGTGGATGCGCCGGTGCCTGATGAGGTTGGAGTTCTGCCTGAATCCCTTCCCGCAGTCGGGGCAGCAGAAGGGCCTCTCCTCCCTGTGAACCCGATAGTGCCGGAGGAGATCGGAGCTGGTCTGAAACCTCTTCCCACACTTGGAACACTGGTAGGGCCGTTCCCCAGTGTGGATCCTCTCATGCACGATCAGGCTGGAGCTCCGGCTGAAGCTCTTCCCACACTCCAAGCACTTGTGGGGCTTCTCCCCATCATGGAGCTGCTCAGGGACCCCCAGCTCCGAGCTCTGGCTCCATCTCCAGCCGCCTCCCCAGCCTAGGATGGGTCTTTCCCCCTCAGATCCCCGCGATCTGCGTTTGCAGCCCCTCCTCGTGCGGGATCTCCGGGGCTTTTCCTCCCCGTCGGGTTCCTGTGCTGTGGAGCCGCTCAAAACGGCCTCTTCCACCAGGTTCTGCCGCGGGGATTTGTCCTCCCTGCTCTCCATCTTCAGCTCCTGCCCTGGGGGAGGAAGGACAAGGAGAGGCTCTTCCTCTTCCTCGCAGCCTCCCAGGGGTTGGGAATGGGAAATCCTGGTTTGGGGAAAACAAGGGATGAGCACGTTGAGTTGGAAGCTCCCTCTGTCCCAGTCCATCTCTACAAGTCCCTGGCCACCTGGGCTCCATAAAAACCTCCCAAACACCGAGATCCAGCCCTGAAAAAGCCTCCCAGGAGTTCCCCGTCCCTGCTGCCTCCCCTTTGCTGTTCGGGGCTCCCCCCTGTCCCAGCTGCTGGGGTCACGCTTGGATTGGGGGTCCCCCTTCTCCTCGCTGCCCGCCCTCCCCAGGCTGCCGGGAGTCCCAGCAATCCCAAAAGCTCCCCCCTCTTGGCTCTCCCCATTCAGGGGTGCCGGGGCTGTTTGGGCTCCCGGGCTCCCTTCTCCCCTTCTTCCCTGCTCTGGGCTGCAGGGGCTCCAAGGAGTCCCCCCAAGGGGCCTTTTCTGTTCAGTTTCGCAGTTCTTCCTTCTCCAAACATCTCCCCAAAAAACCCAACCCAGGCACCCCCCAGGAGACCTGGCCCGAGCTCCCCCTCCCCGCTCACCTGCGGGATGGGGGGCGATGATCCCACAGGTGGGGGCTGCGAATTCAGGCAGGGCTGACCGTGCGCTTCTCTCTGCTCTGCTCCATCCCCCTTTGTCCCTCCTCTTCCTCTTCCTGACGCCCCTCCTCTTCCATCCCCCCTCCTCCTCCTCCTCCTCCTCCTCCCTAAGCCCACCTCCCGCTCCTCCTCCATCCCTGCCCTTCTCTCCCTGCCCTTCCTTCCCCGTCCTCCTGCTCTCTAACCCCACCGCCTTCTCCTCCCTCATCCCTCATCTTCCATCGCTCCTCCTCCTCCTCCTGTGTCCCGTCCCCTCCTGCCTGTCCTCCTTTATCCCTTCCCTTCTATCCCCCCTCCTCCTCCTCCTCCTGCCCCTACCTATCCCCACCTCCTTCTCCTCTTCCATCCCTCCCCTTCCATAGCCCCTCTTCCTCCTCCTCCCCATCCCCACCTCCCACTCTTCCTTCATCCCTGCCCTTCCCTCCCTCCTCCTCCTCCCCCAGCAGCAGCGACACCCTCGGTTCCCGTTCCGCAGCCCCGGCAGCCCGCGGCAGGAGCGGGGATGGAGCCGGGACAGGTCGGGATGGGCAGCGCGGGGCTCTCGGCTGCTCCCAGCCGCTGTTCCAGGGGGGAACCCGGCCCGGGCCAAAGGAGAGGCAAACTGGGGAAACTGGGGGCTGCACATCCAAACTGGGGCTGCCTGGGGACCCTGCCTGGGCACTGCCGGCCCTTGGGGCTCCTCTCAGGAGATCAGGAGGGGGGAACGCACAGAGGGCTCGGGGATGCCAGGAGTGGCAGCACTGGGAAGGACTGGTTTGTACTGGGATTGTACTGGAATCATACTGGGAGCAGCTGGGCCCATGCCAGGGCAGACTGCAGTCACCCCGAGGGAGACTGGGATTGTACTGGGATCATACTGACACAGAGTAGGAGCCTATGGGGGCCAACTGAGACCATGCTGGGGGCAAATGGGATATACTGGGAGTGACTGGGAGCCTGATGAGCGTGACTGGGAGCAGCTGTGAGCAACTGGGATCATGCTAGGAGCAACTGGGAGGAACTGGGAGTCACTGGGTGCCTGCTGGGGATGACTGGAAACGACTGGGCTTATACTGGGATCATGCTGGAGGTGACTGGGATCATACTGGCAGTGAGTGCCACGACACTGAGGCTGACGGGGAGCGGTTGTGAGCAAGTGGGATCGCGCTGGAAGGAACTGGGAGTGAGTGGGAATATGCTGGAAGGAACTGGGAGACACTGTGAGAGACTGGGAGGGACAGTGAGGGTGAAAGGGGCAACTGGAACCGTGTGGAACACAACTGGTTCATATTGGCACTGACTGGGAGCACACTGGCGTCATCTCTGGATCATACTGGGAGGGACTGGACTAATACTGGGAGTGTCTGAGAGTGACTGGGAACACACCATGCACAGCATCCCTGTACTGGGGGTGACTGGGAGCAACTTGGAGCACTCTGGGAGCAAATGGCATCATACTGGGATTGACTGGGCTGATGTAGCTGGAGGCAACTGGGACCATACTGCGAGTGATTGGAAGTTACTGGGATTATACTGGGACCATACTGGGAGTGCTGGCATGTGACAAGGATCATACTGGAGGTTACTGGGCTCATACTGGTGATGAAAGGGAGCAACTGGGATCCCACTTTGGGCTACTGAGAGCAACTGAGAAAAATTGGGATCATGCTGCAAGCAAACTGGAGGAATTGGGAATGACTGGATGCAGGCTGGAGACAACTGGGACATACTGGGCATGACTGAGATCATACTGGGATAACAAGCACCTTACTGGGATCACTGGGAGTGTCTGGGAATGACCACAGAGATGCTGAAGGCAACTGGGATTTACTGGGGATGTCTGTAACCTTACTGGGGTGACTGGGAACACACTGGGAACAACGGGGACCATGCTGGGGAGAACTGAAAGCGAGTGGAAGTGAGTGGGTCTACACCGGGGACAACTGGGCATGACTGGGACCATGCTGGGAGCAACTGGGATCATTTGGGGAGTGATGGGGTTGATACAAGGGACAACTGGGGGCAACTGGGATCACACTGGGGAGAACAGGAAGCAACTGAAAGCATGCTGGGGGCAACTGGGATCCTACTGGATCTTACTTGGAGCAACTGGGATCAGGCTGGAAGCAATTGAGGACAACTGGAGTGACTGGGAACATGCTGGGAGCAACTGGGATACACTGGGAGAGACTGAAACCACAGTGGGGGTAAATGGGAACAACTGGAACCACAGTGGATGATAATGGGAGCAGCTGTGCTCGTGCTGGATTCATACTGGGATCCTACTGGAACTGGCTGGCATCATACTGGGAATGACTGGAAGTGTGCTGGCTGTGACTGGAACCATGCTGGAGGTGACTGGGAGCAACTGGGCCCACCCTGGGAGTGACAGGGAGTCATTCTGGGCAGGGCTGGAATCATACTGGGAGTGACTGGAACCATACTGGGGGGGACTGGGTGCAGCTGGGATCATCCTGGGAGCCACTGGGATTCCAGCAGGTGTGAATGGATCCTGGCTGGGGGTCACTGGGAGCTACTGGGCCCATGTTGGGAGGAAAATCTGGACACATTGGAAGCAACTGGGACCAACTGGAAGGTACTGGAACCGTGCTGAGGGGACTGAGACCACAAATGGGGAAACTGGGTTCATACTGGGAGCGACTGGGACCACACTTTGGGCAACTGCCAGAAACTGGGATCATGCTGGAGGCAACTGGGAGTAACTGGGAAAGACTGGGATCATTCTGAGGTCACCAGAACCTTACTGGGCCAACTGGAATATACTGGGAGTGTCTGTGACCATACTGGGGGGACTGGAACCACACTGGGAACAGCTGGGACCATGCTGGGGACAGCTGAGAGTGAGTGGGACCATGCTGAGTGGGACTGGGACTATTCTAGGGACACCTGGAATCATACTGGGAGGAACTGGGAACAACTGCAACTATTCTGGTAGCAACTGGGATCATACTGGGATCACAGTGGGAGCAGCCGGGTCCATGCTGGGTGAGACTGGGAGGAGCCAGGTCCATGGAGGGTGACAGGAATCATATTGGGATTGACTGGGAGTGGCTGTGAACAACTGGAATCATGCTGAAAGTAACTGGGAGGAAGTGGGAGGGACTGGGAGTATGCTGGGAGTGACTGGGATATACTGGGAGAGACTGGGAGTCATAGGGATCATACTGGTGGTTACTGGGGTCATGTTGGCATTGACAGGGAGCAACTGGGATCACACTGGGGGGCACTGGCATCATACTGGGAGTGACTGGGATCATACTGGGATTACAGGGGGTGCCAAGGGACCCTGACTGGGGGTTACTGGGAGCTGCCAGGCCCATGCTGGGAGCCAAATGCACACACACTGAGAGCAACTGGGAGCAACTGGGAATGACAGGAGTCATGCAGGTGACAACTGGGATGTACTGGCAGTGACTGGGATAAAACTGGGGGCAGCTGAACCATGCTGAGGTAACTGGGAGTGCCTGGCAAAGACTCTGAGAATGTTCCAGGCAACTGGGATGTACTGGGAGTACCTAAGAACATGCAGGTGGTGACTGGGACCACACTGGGAGCCACTGGGAATGTGCTGGGGGCAACTGGGACCATGCTGGGGGCAAGTGTGAGTGACTGGGGCCCTGCTGGGGCAGACTGGGATCCTACTGGACTCATATTGGGATCATACTGGGAGTGACTGGGACTATACTAGGAGCAACTGGGAGAAGTGGGAACACACCGGAGAAAAGTGGGAGCAACTGGGACTTGCTGGGGGCAAATAGCGTCACAATGGGGAATGACTGAGAATGACTGGGCTCATACTGGGAGAAACAGGGATCCTGCAGGGAGTGAGGGGAAGTGACCAGGGTGATACTGGGACTGACTGGGCTCATCCTGGGAGTGCCCAGGAAACTGGAAGCACACAGGGGTAGGAACTGGGCACCTGCTGGGAGCAGCCCCTGGCGGCCCCGGTACCCCCGAACCCCTTTCCCGGCCATGCCGCCCCTCCAGCCCCAGCACCCCCATTGCCGGGTGCCGGCACTGCCAGGGGTCCCCCCTCTCGGGGTCCCCGCTGGGGCTCCTGGGGCTCTCCTCTCTCTGCGCTCCCGCCCAGGGAAGCCGCGGCTCTCCCGGGGCTCCCCAAATCCGGGGTCCCCACGCAGCCCCGGCAGAGCTCGGAGGGCCCGGCCGGGAAGCCCAACCCGCACCGCGGGGGGACCCGCATCCCCCCGGCCCCGCCGGGGCTCTGCCGCCACCCGCACCGGGACCCCCCAAAAACACCTCCCGGGGATCCCCGATGTCCCCCCGAGGGCAGCTGCGGCTCGGCCTTGGAGCCCCGCCAGCTCCAAACATCCCCCCAAAAACCCCAAACCCAGGGAGCCCCGGGATATTTGGGGCGAGCTCCCCCTGCCCGGGCACCTGCGGGATGGGGGCGACGCTCCCGGGGTGCTGCGAGTTCAGGCGGAGCCGGAGCCCCGCGGTTCATCCTCCCCGCTCCTCCTGCTGCTCCCGCTGCCGCTCCGCCTCTTCCTCCCTCCTCCTCCTCCTCCCCGCAGCCGCGGGAGGGGCGGGGATGGAGCCGGGACAGGTCGGAACGCAGAGAGGGGTGGGGGGATGCCAGGAGTGACTGGGCTGTACTGGGATCATACTGGGAGCAGCTCCTGGGTGACTGATCCTACTGGGATCATACTGGGATCATACTGGGAGTGAGGAGGAGCAGCGCGGTGGCTCCAGCGCTGGGGCTGGGGGCGCTCCTGGCGGGCGAGGGGGGAGTGGGACCCCGGCACCGGGACCCTGAATCGCCATTGCCGGCACCGGGACCCCCCCTGCTCCCCTTATCCTGCACAGGGACCCCCCTGAATCCCCCATTTCCGGACATCAGGGCCCTCTGCTCCCCTTTTCCCTGCTCCCAGCCTCTAGATTTCCCGTGTGCCTGATCCTGGAATGCCTTGGAACACCTTGGACCCCCATTGTTGCCTTTCCCAGCCCCCAGCCCCACCTTTGTGCAAAGCCAGAGACCCTCTGAACTCCCCCTTCCCAAACACCCCGGGTGTCCCCACCCTGGTACCCCTTTTTGGGAAACCCTGGACTCCCCTTTCCTGGGCTCAAGGATGCCTGGAACTCCCTTCTACCTCTCCATCCCTGCCCCCCCATTTCCGCGACCCTGAGACCCCCCTGCACCCCCATTCTTGGGAACCAAGACACCCTTTTACCCCTTTGCCCAGCACTGAGACCCCCCTGTACCCCCTTATCCGGCACCAACACAACCTGTTCCCATCCCACACCTCTCCCAACCCCCAGTCCCACCCTTTTCCCTGACCTGGGACCCCTGGGCCCCCATTCCTGCCTTTCCCAGCCCCCAGCTCCTCCTTTCCTTACACTCAGGAGCCCTGGCACCCCCTTTCCTGGGCACAGGATTCCCTGGACACCCCATCCCAGCTCTCCCAGTCCCTGCACCCCCTTTCCTTGGCTCTCAGCCCCTGAACCTCCTTCCCAGCTCTGCCATCTCTTCATGTCCCCCCTTTCCTTGGCCTGTGGACCCCCTGGAACCCCAAACTCTCACTCTCAGCCCCCTCAGCTCCCCCAAATCTCTGTGTCCCCCCAATTCTCCACTCCCTGCAGTTCCTGGAAGTGGTGCTGTCGGAGCCTGGCCCAGGAGTCCCCCAGTCCTTGATTGTGGGGGACGTGGACGGGACCCTCTGCGAGCGCTGCGGCAGCGAGCGGGGCCAGATGGAGGCACAGACACCGGGGATGGGGGCAGGAGCTGAGCTGGGATATTGGGACAGCCAGAGCTGGGATATTGGGACAGCCAGAGCTGGGATATTGATATAGCCAGAGCTGGGATATTGGGATAGCCAGAGCTGGGATATTGGGATAGCCAGAGCTGGGATATTGGGATAACCAGAGCTGGGATATTGGGATAACCAGAGCTGGGATATTGGGACAGCCAGAGCTGGGATATTGGGATAACCAGAGCTGGGACATTGGGACAGCCAGAGCTGGGATTTTGGGATAGCCAGAGCTGGGATATTGGGATAACCAGAACTGGGATATTGGGATATCCAGACCCAGCTCAAGGACAGTTACTGGCCCGTGGCTGACAGTGACCTGGAGACGGGGCCGGTACAACCAGAGCAGGGGGAGTGGGGGGAGCCGGGGGCTGGGCTGGGATCTGTGGGAATGGAGGACTCTGAGGGGCTGGGATGGGATCTCTGGGGATGGGGGGGATCTGTGGGGCTGGGATGGGAATCCAGGGAGCTCCAAGGGGCTCCCTGGGGCTGGGACACGTCTCCATGGGTCTGTTCTCTCCTCGTTCCCAGGTCTCCACACAGTGCAGGGGGTTTCCAGCTGTGACCTCCTGTCCAATAGAGCGTCCATGGATCCCACCAGTACAGCTACAAGGGCTGGGATTTCATCTCTTTCCTGCTGGGATCCGGGAGCTTTGCAGTGTCCAGCGGTGCCACCTGGATCACCCAGAGGTGCTGGGAATCCAGAGGGATCATGGTGGAGCAGATGAAGCATTACCTGGGGCACACCTGTGTGGAAAGGCCCCCAAAATACATCAGATATGGTCGGGAGGCTCTGGAGCACAAAGGTGGGTGTGGGAGGGGAAGGGCAATTCCTATGGGAATGGGGGATTCAGGAATGGGGGACTTGGGAATGCAGGAATTGCCATGGAATTTCCATGGCCAGATCTCACTCTCATCCCAGTCAGGTGAGAATTCCATGGATGGACCTCCTCCCTAACCCACTGCCATGGGAATTCCATGGGGAAATGATTGGAATTGATAACCAATCCAATGAGAGCAGTGCAATGAGAAGTAATCCCTGCTGGGATTCCATGGGACATTGATCCCAATCCTTTGCCCAGGCCGGCTCTGATGTGCCTGTGGCAGCACCAGGGGAGTGCCCTGTCCCTGCCCTGAGCCCAGCACGAGCCTTTCCTTGGGTGTTCCGTGCCCTGCCCAGGGCAGGAGGGCACTGCCGGAGCGGCTTTGGTGGCCCCGGGCACCCGGCTGGGCTGCAGCCACTGCAGGGGCTCCTGGGGAATGTTCCAGAGCAGAGCTGAAAGCAAACAACAGTTTCTGGAGGGGATTCTGCCCCTGGGCCTGTGCTGGGAGCCCAAGGGCAACAGCCCAAAGTGCTGGGGCTCAGTGTCCCTTGGCCAGGCCGTGTTCCCTGGCTGTGCCCTGTCCCTCAGCTGTGCCCTGTCCATGTCAACTGTACCTTGTCCCCTGTCCCTGTCCCCTGTCCCTCAGCTCTCCCCTGTCCCTCAGCTCTGTGGGGCCAGGGGTGGCAGCAGGACCCGGGGCAGCCCTGGGGGAGAACAACCCTGAGCCCCAGCTGGGCCAGTTCCCCCAGCTCCCCCCAGGCCACTCCCAGCATGGGCCCTGTGGCTCCCAGTCACCCCCAGTATGGTCCCAGTCACTTCCAGTTACACTCAGTGTGATCCCAGTATCATCCCGGTCACTCCCAGTGTGATCCCAGCATGATCCCAGCATGTTCCCAGGTGTTCCCATTCACCCCTATAATAGTTCCAGGCACTCCCAGTATGGTTCCAGTCCTTCCCAGTATGATCCCAGTATGAACCCAGTCACTCTCATTATGGTACCATTTGCTCCCAGTAAGGTCCCAGTCACTCCAAGTCACCCAGTATGATTCCAGTCACTCCCAGTATGATTCCAGTCACTTCCAGATAGTCCCAGTATTATTCCAGTAACTTCCTTTATGGTTCCTCTGTGATCCCAGTCACTCCTGGTTAATGCTGCCAAGGGTCCCAGGGGTCCATCTGACCCCCGGGCTACCGCTGCCGTGGGTGTCCGGATAGCGCTGCGCTGTCAGGCTCAGCCTGTCTGGGTCCCTCGGCTCAGCTCCCAGCCACAGGCAACTTAGTGAGCACCTCTGGAGTGATTTCAGCTCTGTGTGTTCAGTTCTCAGTGATTTCGCTCTGTGCTCACAAGTGCCTCTGGCTGACAGACACACAGGGATAGAGAGAGGAAAAGGCTGTATGCGGTTCCACAGCGATGTCCTTTATTGCCAGCTCCTCTGAAGGGATGCAGTGACAGTTCTTCTGCCAAACTGGATAGAAATGGGTGTTTATATGGGGTACTGGGGTGTGTTTGAAATTGTCCTGTTGCCAGGTTTGAGGAGAATACACCAATACCCTTACAGAGAGATAAGAAGGGTCTGAATGCAGAAGAGGGGCTTCTTTGGTCCAGTCACCGTGACTTAGGCATTTCTTGTCTTAGGTGAGTGACCACCAGGGAGGCCTTGCAGGGCCTCTGACTGCTACAGTGACACTGCAGAACCTCATGGAACCAAGGGGCCATTGTGACACTCTGCTTCCTCATGGAATCAAGGAGACCAATGTGAAACTCAGAGACCCCAAGGAACCAAGGGTCCATGGTGACCTTGTGCAGCCGCAGTGTCACAGAGGAGCCGCTGTGACACAGCGAGGGCACACGGAGCCCAGGGGCCATTGTGACACATCAGGGCTCTGTGGAACCACGAAGCCATTGTGACATTTCAAGGCCTCATGGAAGCACGGGGCCATTGTGACACTGCAGAAGCAAGGGGAACATTGTGACACTCCAGGGCCTCATGGAACCAAGGAGACCATTGTGACACTGGGGGGTCCTACGGAACCAAGGGAACATGGAACAGGTCTGGCTGGCTGGGCCTCCTGGGGGCCACCTGACAGGTCCGGGTGACCTTGGCATGTTGAGGGCTGCTTCTCATCTGCCCCTGAAGCCCTGGGGCTCTGGGCTTTCCTCCCTATGGGAGAGAACTGTCCTTCTCCTCCAAGGACCCAGGGCCGAAATTTGGATTCCTTCAAATTTCCTTATATACGAAGATTGTTCCCAGATGAAATCTGCCAGGTCTGAGACAGATCTGGCTGCCTTGGCCACCCAAGGGCCACCTCTTATCTGCCTTTCAAATACTGCGACCATGTGCTTTTCTTTATTATGGGGAAAAAACATCCACTTCAACTAGGCACCCATGACAAAAATTGGGGATCTGCCTCCAGAATTCCCTATATCCAAGGATAGCTCCCAGAAAACTCATGCCAGGAAACACAATCTGGCTGGCCTTGACCTCCTGAAGGCTGGCACTCATGTGCCTCTGAAACACTGGGGCTCTGTGCTTTCCTTCCTAATGGAAAGAATTTCTGTCCAGGCACCCATGGTTAAAACCGCGATTCCACCTCCAAAACTCTGTACGTGCAAGGATTGCTCCCAAGTGAAATCAGCCAGGACAGACAGGTCTGGCTGCCCTTGGACCCTTGGGGGCTGCCTCTCATCTGCCTTTGAAACACTTGGTCTCGGTGCTTTCCTTCCTATGGAAAAGAACCGTCATTCGTATCTATGCAAAAATGGCCAAAAATGGCATTCCACCTCCAAATACCCTATATCCAAGGGTTGCTTTCAGACAAAAGCTACCAGGACAGAGAGGTCTGTCTGGCCTCAGCCTCTAATGACTACCTTTCATCTGCCCCTCAAACACTGGTGTTATGTCCATTGCTTCCTATGGAAAGAATCATCCTGCTCCTCTGAATGTCCATGTCTGAAATTGGGATTCCACCTCTAAAATTCCCTATATCCAAGGGTTGCTCCAAGACAAAATCTGCCAGTACCATCAAGCCTGGCTGGCCTTGGCCTCTGGTGGCTGCCCCTGCCACACTGGGGCTCGGTTCTTTCCTTCCCATGGAGATCACTGTGACACTGTGGGCACCTCATGGATCCAAGGGGATCATTGTGGCACCACTGGGGCCCATGGAACCAAGGGGCCATGGTGACACCGCGGGGCTTCATGGACCCAGAGACCATTATGACTCTGTGGGGCCTGATGGAACCATGGAGACCATTGTGACCCTTCAGGGCCTGGTGTCACCAAGGGGGCATTGTGACACCTCAGGGCCTCCTGGAAGCAAGGGACAATTGGGACACTGATGGGCCCCATGGAACCGAGGGAACATGGACCAGGTCTGGCTGGCTTGGCCTCCCAGAGTTCACCTGACAGGTCTCGCTGATCTTGGGATGCCAAGGGCTGCCTCTCATCAGCTCCTGGAGCACTGGGGCTCTGTGCTTTCCTTTCTATGGAAAAGAACTTTTCCTCTTTTCAGATGCCCATTGCCAAAACTGATATTCTCCCTAAAAAATTCCTATATGCAAGGGTATGTCTCAGAACAAAATCTGGCAGCTCTGGTTGGCCTCTGGTGGTCACCTCTCATCCCTCCAGGAAACATTGGCGCTCTCTTCCTTCATCCCCGTGGAAAAGAACCGGCTTTCATGTCCAGGGCCCATGGCCAAAATTAGAAGTTGGCCTCCCAATTTCCATATATCCAAGGATTGCTCCCAGACAAAAGTAGCCAGGACAGACAGGTCAGGCTGGTCCTGTCCTCTGGTGTTTTTCTTAGACTCTGAGATGCATGTTTTCATTTGAAAACACCTTGGAGAGAGCCCAGCACTCTCCCAAGGTGGGGTTCTGAGGCCCCGGGTACATGACCACTACATATGGACAAAGGAGCTCTGTGCTCTGTGCTGCTGTGGTGGTTTTCCATCACGGAAGTGATGTCCTGAGAGAAGATGCTAGCAGTTTCCTCTGTGTCTGACAAAAAAACCAATCAGTAATTAGCTTTGAGAGCTGACAATCTGTTAAACCACTAAGGAAACTGCAGACGCCTCTGTGCAGACCCAAAGTGAAGATGAGAAAGCCTGGCTGGGTCTCTCTCCCCTCTGGCCCCAAAGAGGTGCCAAGGCCAGCCCAGCCCCATCTCAGCCTTCTGGCCTGGCTGCTGAGATCCTGGCCCTGCCCCAGCGCGGCCCAGCCTGACACAGCCCCAGCGCAGCCGCTGCAGAAACCTCCATGGGAAAACAGCTCCGGCCGCAAGGACCGAGCCCGGCCGGGCTCACGGAACCATCTGCAGCCCCGGGCAGATATTGACTCTGCCAGTGCTGCCATCCTCCCTCCAGTGAGAGAAAAGGACACAGGGCAGGCACACAGAGGAGCAACATAAACCCACTGAGGTCAGTGAAGTGGAAGTGGAGTCCCAGATGGGAGGGATGAGGAGATGCCTTGATGTTTGGGCTGAAATTCTCTGCTAAAGCTATGGAGAAGGATGTCATTGATACATCAAACTGAAACACGGATGAAAAATCAAACCTCACAATTCCCTTTAAGATTTGTAGGGAATGGGTATGTTTATTCACAGCGCTGTGGACACATATCGGGACTCATTGCCCTTTAATAGACATGAGTCCCTCTGAGAACTCTTGATCCTTCTTTATTACCCTTACTAATTTCCATATGCATAGCATTTCACAATAGGTTAGTGCATATTCATTACGCTGATTTCACATTACACTTACAGCTAGTTACACTTGTACTCAGTTTTTGTCAGAAAGTACAGAAAGAACTACTGGGTCACTCTGCCCTGTCTGTTTCAAGGTCCAAGGAGTCTTTCTTATCTCTTATCTTTTAGTGTGGAAATTTGCATTCTTTCTCCTTAGCTGGGGTGGTATGGCTAGGGCTGCAGTCACCAGACTAAACAGCATATTTAGCAAGCTCAAAGTGCACATTTCACATAAATCTAAATGGATTTCTACCCTGTTAAATTTTCACTCTGTCTCACCACAAGTGCTGCAGGAATTGTCTGCAGGCTCCTGCAGTGCCTGGTGCTGCTCCCTTGCCAGAGGCACCCCAGGCCAGGGGGGCACATCTGGGCTGCTGTGTCTGGCTGTGGGGCTCCTTGTTCTGGGCAGTGAGGAGGAGCTGCAGAGGCTCTGCAGGACTGACAGGATGGGCTTTGGGGCTGTGAGGAGAAGCTGAGGGACCTGGGCTGCTGGAGCTTCTGAAGAGGAGGCCCAGGGCTCCTCCTGCAACTGCTCCAAGGGTGGATTCAGAGAATCACAAAATCAGCAAGGTTGGAGAAGACCCTGGGGATCATCAAGTCCAACCTGTGCCCTGACACCACCTTGTCTCCCCTGAGCCTCCTCTTCTCCTGGATAAACAACCCCAGCTCCTTCAGCCGCTCCTCACAGGATTTGTGCTCCAGACCCCTCCCCAGCCTTGTTGCCCTTCTCTGGACATGCTCCAGCTCCTCCATGTCCTTCCTAAATTGGGTGCCCAGAACTGGACACAGCACTCGAGGTGCTGCCCAACCAGTGCCCAGCACAGGGGAAGAATCACTGCCCTGCTCCTGCTGGTCACACCATTCCTGATCCAGGCCAGGAGCCATTGGCCTTCTTGGCCACCTGGGCACACTGCTGGCTCATGTCCAGCCTGCTGTCCATCAGTCCCTACAGGTCCCTTTCTGCCTGGCTGCTGTCCAGCCCCTCTGTCCCCAGCCTGTAGCACTGCAGGGGTTGTTGTGGCCAAAGTGCAGGACCCAGCACTTGGCCTTGTTAAACCTCACCTTGTTGGATTTGGGACCTCTGCAGAGCCCTCCTACCCTCCAGCAGATCAACATTCCCAGCCAGCTTGGTGTCACCACGGTTCCATGTGGCCCCAGAGTGTCCCGATGGTCTCCATGATTCCATCAGGCCTCCCAGTGTCACAATGTCCCTTTGGTTCCATGGGACCCCTTGGTGTCACAAAGTCCCTTGGATCCTTGGGCCCTGCAGTGTCACAGTGGCCCCTTGGTCCCCCAGGGCCCTGCAGTGTCACAGTGGATCCTTGGTTCCAGGAGGTGTCACAGTGCAGCAATGGTCTCCTTGGTTCCACGGTGTCACAATGGCCTCTTGGTCCCAAGGAGCACTCTGTTCCCAAAATTGCCTCCTTCATTCAACAAGTACTCGCATTGTCACAATGGCCTCTTGGTTATGCAAGGTGCCCTCATGTCATAGTGGTCTTTGTTGTTCACGAAGCCCCAGAGAGTAACACTGACCTCCTGGTTCAGTGCAGTGTCACTTGGCCTTGTAAAACCTCACCTTGTTGGATCCAGCCTGTCCAGGTCTCCATGTAGAGCCCTCCTACCCTCCAGCAGATCCATACTCACACCCAGTTTGGGGTCATCTGCAAATTTGATGATGGCGGACTCAGTCCCCTCATCCGGATCATCAGTGTAGATACTGAAATCCATGCTGGCTGGCTCTGACCCCTCAGCCATCCTGTGGGTGCCCTGTGGTGGCACTCAAGGTGATCTGTTCCATAACCTTGCCAGGCACCATGCTCAGACTGACAGGCCTGGAGCTCCCCAGCTCCTCCTTCCAGCCCTTCTTGGGGATGGGCTCACACTGGCACCTCCAGTGCTCTGGGACCTCTCCACTGAGCCAGGACTGATGGTAAATGATGGAGAGCAGCTTGGGGAGCTCATCCACCCGCTCCCTCACCCCCCTAGGCTAGATTCCATCCCATACACCTGTGAGAATCTGAGTGCTTCAGCTCATCACCAACTGCTTCCTCCTGGATTACAGGGGGCTGTTCTGCTCCCTGTCCCCATCTGCCAGCTCAGGAGAACACTTGTCCTGAGGACAACCTGTGCACTTGTTGAAAATTGAGATAAACAAGGTGTAAAATCGTTTAGCCTTTTCCTTCTCTTTAGTAACTTTATCTTTAGTTCCCTGTGTAGGAGCTGAGTTTGTGACCCCTTTATCTTTAGTTGTATTCTCCACTGCATCCAATAAAGAATAGAGATTCTCCTTCTCCCTGCCTTTGCTACAAAATTTTATGTAAAACTTTTTTTTTTTTTTTACAGAAATCAACAGGTTAAGTTCTATTTGAGCTTTCACCTCTCTAATTGTCTTTCTGCATAGCCTAAGGGCATTGTAAAACACTTCCTGTGTTGCCACTCCTTTTTTCCTCTGAGTTCCCAGGAAAACTGTATGGGCAGCCAGGACAGTAATTTTCATCACTAGCTCATCTTTTGCCACACTGGGATAGGCAGCTCCTTCCCCATTAAGACAGCTTTCTTGAAATATGTTCATCCTTCCTAAACCCCTTCCTTTTTAAGGGCAGCTTTTGTTTAAAATATCAGTACCTGATTCAGTACTCCCCAAATCAGAATCCTAAAAAGGCCAAAGTCTGCCCTTCCTAATTCCAGTGTAGAAGATTTGTTGCTGCCCTCTGCAGAGCTTCCTGCCCTCCAGCACAGCCACACTCCCACCAGCTTGGTGTCACCTGGGAACTGACCGAGGCTGCCCTCTATCCCCTTGTCCAGATCAGCAATAAAGAGATGTAAATGGCCGGGTCAAAGTCTCCAGTTCTGGGAATGCCCCTGGATGTGACTCCATTCCTCAGCTGCTCTGAGTGCCAGGGCTTGGATGGGGGAAATGGTGGGGTGGGGGCAGGGACAGAGTCTGATGGATTGTCAGCCATAAAGGATCTTGATTTTCATATCTATTCCAACTGCATGAGGAGGCACTTGGATTCAGTGTCAATTGGAGATTTCACACATCAATTTATTAGGAGTAAAAAAAACTAAACAGGACCTGAAGAAATCTTTTCTCACTGTCCTTTTAAATACAGTGTAATCAACCACTAAATATAGTGTAATCAAAGAGATTTGAAAACTTAAATGATTCCCAGGGCTTGGCTTGTTAAGGTATTCTGAATGTTAATGAGCCCTGGGGCACTGAATTCCTGCACTGAGGAGCTGAAGGCTGAAGAAGCCTCTGGAGCAGTAAAATTCAGCAGCAGCCTCCAAGTTGCTGAGGATGTCAGCAGCCCCCACTGAGGCCATCCCTGCCCAGAGACCCTGGGGGAATGGGCAGACAAGGAGAGGGTCCCTGGGGCTGGGGCAGCAGAACTCAGAGGCACCAGCGGCTCCAGCTGGGAAATGGAGTGTGGGATGGGGCTGTGAAAGCCCTGCCTGGGCTGTGCCAAGCAGGACACACAAGCCCTGACCCCCATCCCCTAAAAAACTCTCTCAATGGGACATTTAAAAGGAATTACAATTGGTTCTGTCCTCTGAGTTGGATGCACTGGAGAAATACCAAGGAGAGATTCTCAGGAGCTCAAAACAATAAAACAGCCTTTCTGGCAACATAGAAGATAAGAGAAACTTTGGGAAAAGGTTTAATAGGTCATTAAATCAACAAAAAACATTTCTCAAAGCATTAATCCTCGGATGTACGGAGTTTTGGAGGTGGAATCCCAGTTTTGGCCATGACAGGATGAATGATTTTTTCCTATAGGAAAGAGAAGTGCAACTTCAAGTGTTCTGGAAGAAGATGAGAGGTGGGCACCCTTAGGCCAAGCCAGCCAGACCTGACTCTCCTGATACCTTTCGTCTAGGGGCTATCCTTGGACACAGGGCATTTTGGAGGTGGAATCTCAATTTTGGCTGCGGGTTCCTGGATAGGAAGAATTATTTACATTAGGAAGAAAAGAACAGAGCCCCGGTGTTTCAGAGGCACATGAATGCCAGCCCTCAGGAAGCCAAGGCCAGCCAGACTTGTCAGTCCTGGCAGCTTCTGTCTGGGAGCTATCCTTGGATATAGGGAATTCTGGAGGCAGATCCTCAGTTTTGGCCATGGGTGCCTGGTGGAGATGGATGGTTTTTTTCACATAAGAAAGAAAAGCACACGGTCCCAGTGTCTGAAAGGCAGATAAGAGGTGACCCTTGGGTGGTCAAGGCAGCCAGACCTGTCTCTCCTGGCAGATTTCATCTGGAAACAATCCTTTTACATAAGGAAATTTGGAGAAGAAATTCCAGTTTTGGCCCTGGTTCCCTGGAGGAGAAGGACAGTTCTCTCCCATGGGAAGGAAAGCCCAGAGCCCCAGGGCTTCAGGGGCAGATGAGAAGCAGCCCTCAACATGCCAAGTGGTCAGGTGGTCCCCAGGAAGCCCAGCCAGCCAGACCTGTTCCATGTTCCCTTGGTTCCGTAGGACCCCACAGTGTCACAATGGTCTCCTTGGCTCCATGAGGCCCTGGAGTTCACAATGTTCCCCTTGATTCTGCAGTGTCACAATGGCCCCGTGCTTCCATGAGGCCTTGCAATGTCACAATGGCTTCGTGGTTCCACAAAGCCCTGATGTGTCACAATGGCCCCTGGGCTCCGTGTGCCCTCGCTGTGTCACAGCGGCTCCTCTGTGACACTGCGGCTGCACAAGGTCACCATGGACCCTTGGTTCCTTGGGGTCACCAAGTTCACAATGGTCTCCTTGATTCCATGAGGCAGCACAGTGTCACAATGGCCCCTTGGTTCCATGAGGTTCTGTAGTGCCACCATGGTGTCCTTGGACCCACATTGTCACAACTGACCCACGGTTCCATGAGGTTCTGCAGTGTCACTGTAGCAGTCAGAGGCCCTGCAAGGCCTCCCTGGCGGTCACTCACCTAAGATAAGAAATGCCTAAGTCACGGTGACTGGACCAAAGAAGCCCCTCTTCTGCATTCAGACCCTTCTTATCTCTCTGTAAGGGTATTGGTGTATTCTTCTCAACTCTGGCGACTGGACAATTTCCAACACACCCCAGTACCCCATATAAACACCCATTTCTGCCCAATTTGGAGAAGAGCTGTCACTGCATCCCTTCAGAGGAGCTGGCAATAAAGGACATCTCTGTGGAACCACATACAGCCTTTTCCTCTCTCTATCCCTGTGTGTCTGCAAGGATTTGCAAGCACAGAGCGAAATCACCAAGAGCTGAACTCACAGAGCTGAAATCACTCCAGAGGTGCTCGCTAAGTTGCCCGTGGCTGGGAGCTGAGCCGAGGGACCCAGACAGGCTGAGACTAATAGCGCAGCACTATCCGGGACACCTGCGGCAGCGGCGGCCAGGGTTGGATGGACCCCTGGGACCCCAGGTTTCATAACGTGGCCGCCCAAAGAACGAATGGAGCACTGGCATCCTGGCACCCCTGAGAGCAGCATTCTTCGTGTATTGTTACTGCCTTGGACGGCTATGGCCCCTTGAAGGTAACTCCTCCTTTATAGAAGTTTTCTGAAGAGGCGTCCAATGAATTTGCATATCAGTATCTTCAGGAGCTGGACGGCAGACCACCCACCCAGCAGTTCCTTGACCCACATTTGGCTGAAGAAGTGTACGTTTAAAACAGCCTTTTTATGCGCTTTTATCTTGGGTCCTTTTTTGTTTTTTGTTTTTACTCCTGGGGGTATGGAAGAGAACAAAACTGGAATGGGATCAAAATCTAGTAAATTAAAATGATCCCAGAACGAAAGAGACTTATCTTTACAAATTCTAGAAATCCTATCTGCTAACAGTTTTTCTTTCTCTAAAGGCAATCTTTCAAAAACTGACTTAAATTATAGAATAGATTATCTCCCAGTTTCCAGATACTAACACACACACTATTGGTTTAGAGTCATTTTGGGACACAGTAGGAACAAGAATATATGCTTTTCAAACTAATGAAAACTTTTCTGTAACTACGTTTCTACCTCTAGTTCACTCAATTACCAAAGCAGTCGAAAAGACAAATTCTCTGCAGCTTCCTTCTGCTGAGGAAATTCCACCCTTATCTTTCTCAACAGACACTGTCCCTTCAAATGCTAATTTGCCAGATAACATTCCTCTCTCAGTCCCTGGGACGGGGAACACAGACATTGTACCACCCCACCCACCCGCGGGGTCCGTGGAGCCCACCCATCCCTCGCTCCCCCTCGGACGCGGCAAGCGCGGATTCCGCACTTGTGAGCTCAGAGAGAAATCACCGAGAACTGAACACATAGAGCTGAAATCACTCCAGAGGTGCTCGCTAAGTTGCCTGTGGCTGGGAGCTGAGCCGAGGGACCCAGACAGGCTGAGCCTGACAGCGCAGCGCTATCCGGACACCCACGGCAGCGGCTGCCCGGGGGTCAGATGGACCCCTGGGACCCCAGGCTGCATTAACCAGGAGTGACTGGGATCACAGAGGAACCATAAAGGAAGTTACTGCAATAATACTGGGACTGTCTGTGAGTGACTGGAATCATACTGGGAGTGACTGGAATCATACTGGGTGACTTGGAGTGACTGGGACCTTACTGGGAGCAAATGGTACTGTAATGAGAGTGACTGGGTTCATACTGGGATCATACTGGGAAGGACTGGAACCATACTGGGAGTGCCTGGAACTATTATAGGGGTGAATGGGAACACCTGGGAACATGCTGGGATCATGCTGGGATCACACTGGGAGTGACCAGGATGATACTGGGATCACACTGAGTGTAACTGGAAGTGAGTGGGACCATACTGGGGGTGACTGGGAGCCACAGGGCCCATGCTGGGAGTGGCCTGGGGGGAACTGGGGGAACTGGCCCAGCTGGGGCTCAGGGTTGTTCTCCCCCAGGGCTGCCCCAGGTCCTGCTGCCACACCTGGCCCCACAGAGCTGAGGGACAGGGGACAGCTGAGGGACAGGGGACAGGGACAGGGCACAGCCAGGGAACACGGCCTGGCCAAGGGACACTGAGCCCCAGCACTTTGGGCTGTTGCCCTTGGGCTCCCAGCACAGGCCCAGGGGCAGAATCCCCTCCAGAAACTGCTGTTTGCTTTCAGCTCTGCTCTGGAACATTCCCCAGGAGCCCCTGCAGTGGCTGCAGCCCAGCCGGGTGCCCGGGGCCACCAAAGCTGCTCCGGCAGTGCCCTCCTGCCCCAGGCAGGGCATGGAACACCCAAGGAAAGGCTCGTGCTGGGCTCAGGGCAGGGACAGGGCACTCCCCTGGTGCTGCCACAGGCATGACAGAACCGGCCAGGGCAAAGGATTGGGATCAATGTCCCATGGAATCCCAGCAGGGATTACTTCTCATTGCACTGCTCTCATTGGATTGGTTATCAATTCCAATCATTTCCCCATGGAATTCCCATGGCAGTGGGTTAGGGAGGAGATCCATCCATGGAATTCTCACCTGACTGGGATGAGAGTGAGATCTGGCCATGGAAATTCCATGGCAATTCCTGCATTCCAAGTCCCGCATTCCTGAGTCCCACATTCCCATAGGAATTGCCCTTCCCTTCCCACACCCACCTTTGTGCTCCAGAGCCTCCCAACCATATCTGATGTATTTTGGGGGCCTTTCCACACAGGTGTGTCCCAGGTAATGCTTCATCTGCTCCACCATGATCCCTCTGGATTCCCAGCACCTCTGGGTTATCCAGATGGCAGTGTTGGACACTGCAAAGCTCCTGGATCCCAGCTGGAAGGAGATGAAATCCCAGCCCTCGTAGCCGTACTGGTGGGATCCATGGATGCTCCATTGGACAGGAGGTCACAGCTGGAAACCCCCTGCACTGTGTGGAGACCTGGGAACAAGGAGAGAACAGACCCATGGAGTCATGTCCCAGCCCCAGAGAGCCCCTTGGAGCTCCCTGGATTCCCATCCCAGCCCCACAGATCCCCCCCATCCCCAGAGATCCCATCCCAGCCCCTCAGAGTCCTCCATTCCCACAGATCCCAGCCCAGCCCCCGGCTCCCCCCACTGCCCCTGCTCTGGTTGTACCGGCCCCGTCTCCAGGTCACTGTCAGCCACGGGCCGGTTCCTGTCCTTGAGCAGGGTCTGGCTATCCCAATATCCCAGCTCTGGCTATCCCAATATCCCAGCTCTGGCTATCCCAATATCCCAGCTCTGGCTATCCCAATATCCCAGCTCTGGCTATCCCAATATCCCAGCTCTGGCTGTCCCAATATCCCAGCTCAGCTCCCACCCCCATCCCCGGTGTCTGTGGCTCCATCCAGCCCCGCTCGCTGCCGCAGCGCTCACGGGGGTTCCCATCCACGTGCCCCACAATCAAGGACTGGGGGACTCCTGGGCCAGGCTCTGACAGCGCCACTTCCAGGAACTGCAGGGAGTGGAGAACTGGGGGGACACAGAGATTTGGGGGAGCTGAGGGGGCTGAAAGTGAGAGTTTGGGGTTCCAGGGGGGTCCACAGGCCAAGGAAAAGGGGGACATGAAGAGATGGCAGAGCTGGGAAGGAGGTTCAGGGGCTGAGAGCCAAGGAAAGGGGGTGCAGGGACTGGGAGAGCTGGGATGGGGTGTCCAGGGAATCCTGTGCCCAGGAAAGGGGGTGCCAGGGCTCCTGAGTGTGAGGAAAGGAGGAGCTGGGAGCTGGGAAAGGCAGGAATGGGGGCCCAGGGGTCCCAGGTCAGGGAAAAGGGTAGGGCTGGGGGTTGGGAGAGGTGTGGGATGGGAACAGGTTGTGTTGGTGCTGGATAAGGGGGTGCAGGGGGGTCTCAGTGCCGGGCAAAGGGGTAAAAGGGTGTCTTGGTTCTCAGGAATGGGGGTGCAGGGGGGTCTCAGGGTCACGGAAATGGGGGGGCAGGGATGGAGAGGTAGAAGGGAGTTCCAGGCATCCTTGAGCCCAGGAAAGGGGAGTCCAGGGTTTCCCAAAAAGGGGTACCAGGGTGGGGACACCCGGGGTGTTTGGGAAGGGGGAGTTCAGAGGGTCTCTGGCTTTGCACAAAGGTGGGGCTGGGGGCTGGGAAAGGCAGGAATGGGGGTCCAAGGTGTTCCAAGGCGTTCCAGGATCAGGCACACGGGAAATCTAGAGGCTGGGAGCAGGGAAAAGGGGAGCAGAGGGCCCTGATGTCCGGAAATGGGGGATTCAGGGGGGTCCCTGTGCAGGATAAGGGGAGCAGGGGGGGTCCCGGTGCCGGCAATGGCGATTCAGGGTCCCGGTGCCGGGGTCCCACTTCCCCCTCGCCCGCCAGGAGCGCCCCCAGCCCCAGCGCTGGAGCCACCACGCTGCTCCTCCTCACTCCCAGTATGATCCCAGTATGATCCCAGTAGGATCAGTCACCCAGGAGCTGCTCCCAGTATGATCCCAGTACAGCCCAGTCACTCCTGGCATCCCCCCACCCCTCTCTGCGTTCCGACCTGTCCCGGCTCCATCCCCGCCCCTCCCGCGGCTGCGGGGAGGAGGAGGAGGAGGGAGGAAGAGGCGGAGCGGCAGCGGGAACAGCAGGAGGAGCGGGGAGGATGAACCGCGGGGCTCCGGCTCTGCCTGAACTCGCAGCACCCCGGGAGCATCGCCCCCATCCCGCAGGTGCCCGGGCAGGGGGAGCTGGCCCCAAATATCCCGGGGCTCCCTGGGTTTGGGGTTTTTGGGGGGATGTTTGGAGCTGGCGGGGCTCCAAGGCCGAGCCGCAGCTGCCCTCAGGGGGACATCGGGGGTCCCCGGGAGGTGTTTTTGGGGGGTCCCGGTGCGGGTGGCGGCAGAGCCCCGGCGGGGCCGGGGGGATGCGGGTCCCCCCGCGGTGCGGGTTGGGCTTCCCGGCCGGGCCCTCCGAGCTCTGCCGGGGCCGCGTGGGGACCGCGCGGGAGCGGCGGGAGCGGCGGGGGAACCCCGGATTTGGGGAGCCCCGGGAGAGCCGCGGCTTCCCTGGGCGGGAGCGCAGAGAGAGGAGAGCCCCAGGAGCCCCAGCGGGGACCCCGAGAGGGGGGGACCCCTGGCAGTGCCGGCACCCGGCAATGGGGGTGCTGGGGCTGGAGGGGCGGCATGGCCGGGAAAGGGGTTCGGGGGTACCGGGGCCGCCAGGGGCTGCTCCCAGCAGGTGCCCAGTTCCTACCCCTGTGTGCTTCCAGTTTCCTGGGCACTCCCAGGATGAGCCCAGTCAGTCCCAGTATCACCCTGGTCACTTCCCCTCACTCCCTGCAGGATCCCTGTTTCTCCCAGTATGAGCCCAGTCATTCTCAGTCATTCCCCATTGTGACGCTATTTGCCCTCAGCAAGTCCCAGTTGCTCCCACTTTTCTCGGGTGTGTTCCCACTTCTCCCAGTTGCTCCTAGTATAGTCCCAGTCACTCCCAGTATGATCCCAATATGAGTCCAGTAGGATCCCAGTCTCCCCCAGCAGGGCCCCAGTCACTCACACTTGCCCCCAGCATGGTCCCAGTTGCCCCCAGCACATTCCCAGTGGCTCCCAGTGTGGTCCCAGTCACCACCTGCATGTTCTTAGGTACTCCCAGTACATCCCAGTTGCCTGGAACATTCCCAGAGTCTTTGCCAGGACTCCCAGTTACCTCAGCATGGTTCAGCTGCCCCCAGTTTTATCCCAGTCACTGCCAGTACATCCCAGTTGTCACCTGCATGACTCCTGTCATTTCCAGTTGCTCCCAGTTGCTCTCAGTGTGTGTGCATTTGGCTCCCAGCATGGGCCTGGCAGCTCCCAGTAAACCCCAGTCAGGGTCCCTTGGCACCCACTGTAATCCCAGTATGATCCCAGTCACTCCCAGTATGATGCCAGTGCCCCCCAGTGTGATCCCAGCTGCTCCCTGTCAATGCCAACATGACCCCAGTAACCACCAGTATGATCCCTATGACTCCCAGTCTCTCCCAGTATATCCCAGTCTCTCCCAGCATGCTCCCAGTCCCTCCCACTTCCTCCCAGTTACTTTCAGCATGATTCCAGTTGTTCACAGCCACTCCCAGTCAATCCCAGTATGATTCCAGTCACCCTCCATGGACCTGGCTCCTCCCAGTCTCACCCAGCATGGATCCGGCTGCTCCCACTGTGATCCCAGTATGATCCCAGTTGCTGCCAGAATAGTTGCAGTTGTTCCCAGTTCCTCCCAGTATGATCCCAGGTGTCCCTAGAATAGTCCCAGTCCCACTCAGCATAGTCCCACTCACTCTCAGCTGTCCCCAGCATGGTCCCAGCTGTTCCCAGTGTGGTTCCAGTCCCCCCAGTATGGTCACAGACACTCCCAGTATATTCCAGTTGGCCCAGTAAAGTTCTGGTGACCTCAAAATGATCGCAGTCTTTCCCAGTTACTCCCAGTTGCCTCCAGCATGATCCCAGTTTCTGGCAGTTGCCCAAAGTGTGGTCCCAGTCGCTCCCAGTATGAACCCAGTTTCCCCATTTATGGTCTCAGTCCCCTCAGCACAGTTCCAGTACCTTCCAGTTGGTCCCAGTTGCTTCCAATGTGTCCAGATTTTCCTCCCAACATGGGCCCAGTAGCTCCCAGTGACCCCCAGCCAATATCCATTCACACCTGCTGGAATCCCAGTGGCTCCCAGGATGATCCCAGCTGCACCCAGTCCCCCCCAGTATGGTTCCAGTCACTCCCAGTATGATTCCAGCCCTGCCCAGAATGACTCCCTGTCACTCCCAGTGTGGGCCCAGTTGCTCCCAGTCACCTCCAGCATGGTTCCAGTCACAGCCAGCACACTTCCAGTTATTCCCAGTATGATGCCAGCCAGTTCCAGTAGGATCCCAGTATGAATCCAGCATGGGCACAGCTGCTCCCATTATCATCCACTGTGGTTCCAGTTGCTCCCATTTACCCCCACTGTGGTTTCAGTCTCTCCCGTGTATCCCAGTTGCTCCCAGCATGTTCCCAGTCACTCCAGTTGTCCTCAATTGCTTCCAGCCTGATCCCAGTTGCTCCAAGTAAGATCCAGTAGGATCCCAGTTGCCCCCAGCATGCTTTCAGTTGCTTCCTGTTCTCCCCAGTGTGATCCCAGTTGCCCCCAGTTGTCCCTTGTATCAACCCCATCACTCCCCATATGATCCCAGTTGCTCCCAGCATGGTGCCAGTCATGCCCAGTTGTCCCCGGTGTAGACCCACTCACTTCCACTCGCTCTCAGTTCTCCCCAGCATGGTCCCCGTTGTTCCCAGTGTGTTCCCAGTCACCCCAGTAAGGTTACAGACATCCCCAGTAAATCCCAGTTGCCTTCAGCATCTCTGTGGTCATTCCCAGACACTCCCAGTGATCCCAGTAAGGTGCTTGTTATCCCAGTATGATCTCAGTCATGCCCAGTATGTCCCAGTTGTCTCCAGCCTGCATCCAGTCATTCCCAATTCCTCCAGTTTGCTTGCAGCATGATCCCAGTTTTTCTCAGTTGCTCCCAGTAGCCCAAAGTGGGATCCCAGTTGCTCCCTTTCATCACCAGTATGAGCCCAGTAACCTCCAGTATGATCCTTGTCACATGCCAGCACTCCCAGTATGGTCCCAGTATAATCCCAGTAACTTCCAATCACTCGCAGTATGGTCCCAGTTGCCTCCAGCTACATCAGCCCAGTCAATCCCAGTATGATGCCATTTGCTCCCAGAGTGCTCCAAGTTGCTCCCAGTCACCCCCAGTACAGGGATGCTGTGCATGGTGTGTTCCCAGTCACTCTCAGACACTCCCAGTATTAGTCCAGTCCCTCCCAGTATGATCCAGAGATGATGCCAGTGTGCTCCCAGTCAGTGCCAATACGAACCAGTTGTGCTCCACATGGTTCCAGTTGCCCCTTTCACCCTCACTGTCCCTCCCAGTCTCTCACAGTGTCCCCCAGTTCCTTCCAGCATATTCCCACTCACTCCCAGTTCCTTCCAGCGCGATCCCATTTGCTCACAACCGCTCCCAGTCAGCCTCAGTGTCGTGGCACTCACTGCCAGTATGATCCCAGTCACCTCCAGCATGATCCCAGTATAAGCCCAGTCGTTTCCAGTCATCCCCAGCAGGCACCCAGTGACTCCCAGTTCCTCCCAGTTGCTCCTAGCATGATCCCAGTTGCTCACAGCTGCTCCCAGTCACCCTCATCATGCTCCCAGTCACTCCCAGTATATCCCATTTGCCCCCAGCGTGGTCTCAGTTGCCCCCTGTAGGCTCCTACTCTGTGTCAGTATGATCCCAGTACGATCCCAGTCTCCCTCGGGGTGACTGCAGTCTGCCCTGGCATGGGCCCAGCTGCTCCCAGTATGATTCCAGTACAATCCCAGTACAAACCAGTCCTTCCCAGTGCTGCCACTCCTGGCATCCCCGAGCCCTCTCTGCGATCCCCCCTCCTGATCTCCTGAGAGGAGCCCCAAGGGCCGGCAGTGCCCAGGCAGGGTCCCCAGGCAGCCCCAGTTTGGATGTGCAGCCCCCAGTTTCCCCAGTTTGCCTCTCCTTTGGCCCGGGCCGGGCTCCCCCCTGGAACAGCGGCTGGGAGCAGCCGAGAGCCCCGCGCTGCCCATCCCGACCTGTCCCGGCTCCATCCCCGCTCCTGCCGCGGGCTGCCGGGGCTGCGGGAACGGGAACCGAGGGTGTCACTGCTGCTGGGGGAGGAGGAGGAGGGAGGGAAGGGCAGGGATGAAGGAGGAGCGGGAGGTGGGGATGGGGAGGAGGAGGAGGGGGTATGGAAGGGGAGGGATGGAAGAGGAGAAAGAGGTGGGGATAACGAAGAGGAGGAGGAGGGCGGATGAAGGAGGAGAAGGAGGTGGGGATAGCGAGGGGCAGGAGGAGGAGGAGGAGGGGGGATGGAAGAGGAGGGATGAGGGAGCAGAAGGCGGTGGGGTTAGAGAGCAGGAGGAGGGGGAAGGAAGGGCAGGGAGGGAAGGGAAGGGATGGAGGAGGAGCGGGAGGTGGGCTTAGGGAGGAGGAGGAGGAGGAGGGGGGATGGAAGAGGAGGGGCGTCAGGAAGAGGAAGAGGAGGTTGAAAGGCGGATGGAGCAGAGCAGAGAGAAGCGAGCGGTCAGCCCTGCCTGAATTCGCAGCCTCCACCTGTGGGATCATTGCCCCCCATCCCGCAGGTGAGCGGGGAGGGGGAGCTCGGGCCCGATCTCCCGGGGGTGCCTGGGTTGGGTTTTTTGGGGAGATGTTTGGAGAAGGAAGAACTGCGAAGCGGAGCGGAAAAGTCCCCTTGGGGGGACTCCTTGGAGCCCCTGCAGCCCAGAGCAGGGAAGAAGGGGAGAAGGGAGCCCGGGAGCCCAAACAGCCCTGGCACCCCTGAATGGGGAGAGCCAAGAGGGGGGAGCTTTTGGGATTGCTGGGACTCCCGGCAGCCTGGGCAGGGCGGGCAGCGAGGAGAAGGGGGACCCCCAATGCAAGCGTGACCCCAGCAGCTGGGACAGGGGGGAGCCCCGAACAGCAAAGGGGAGGCAGCAGGGACGGGGAACTCCTGGGAGGCTTTTTCAGGGCTGGATCTCGGTGTTCGGGAGGTTTTTATGGAGCCCAGGTGGCCAGGGACTTCTCGGGATGGACTGGGACAGAGGGAGCTTCAAACTCATCGTGCTCATCCCTTGTTTTCCCCAAACCAGGATTTCCCATTCCCAGCCCCTGGGAGGCTGCGAGGAAGAGGAAGAGCCTCTCCTTGTCCTTCCTCCCCCAGAGCAGGAGCTGAGGATGGAGAGCAGGGAGGACAAATCCCCGCGGCAGAACCTGGTGGAAGAGGCCGTTTTGAGCGGCTCCACAGCGCAGGAACCCGACGGGGAGGAAAAGCCCCGGAGATCCCGCACGAGGAGGGGCTGCAAACGCAGATCGCGGGGATCTGAGGGGGAAAGACCCACCCTGGGCCGGGGAGGCGGCTGGAGATGGAGCCAGAGCTTGGAGCTGGGGGTCCCTGAGCAGCTCCATGATGGGGAGAAGCCCCACAAATGCTCGGAGTGTGGGAAGAGCTTCAGGTGGAGATCCAAGCTGATCGTGCACCAGAGGACCCACACTGGGGAGAGGCCCTACGAGTGTTCCAAGTGTGGGAAGAGGTTTCAGACCAGCTCCCATCTCCTCCAGCACTATCCGGTTCACACAGAGGAGAGGCCCTTCTGCTGCCCCGACTGCGGGAAGGGATTCAGGCACAACTCCCACCTCCTCAGCCACCAGCGCATCCACACTGGGGAGAGGCCCTACGAGTGTTCTGAGTGTGGGAAGAGCTTCAGCCAGAGATCCCACCTCATCATGCACCAGAGGATCCACACCGGGGCGAGGCCCTACGAGTGTGGGGAGTGTGGGAAGAGCTTCAGCCACAGCTCCAGCCTGATCAAGCACCAGAGGACCCACACTGGGGAAAGGCCCTACGAGTGTTCTGAGTGTGGGAAGAGGTTTCAGACCAGCTCCCATCTCCTCCTGCACTATCCGGTTCACACAGAGGAGAGGCCCTTCCGCTGCCCCAACTGCGGGAAGGGATTCAGGCAGAACTCCCACCTCCTCAGGCACCAGCGCATCCACACCGGGGAGAGGCCCTACGAGTGTCCCCGGTGTGGGAAGAGATTCTCAAGGAACTCTCACTTGACCCGACACCAAGGGAGGCACCGGTAAGGGAAGCCCTGCGAGTGCCCCGAGTGCGAGAAGAGCTAAACTCCATCCCCCACTGGAGGACCCACATTGGGCACAGCCCTGGTGACCCACATTCCCTGTCATCCATGTTGGGAACACACCTGGCTGCTTCTCCTTTCATGTTGACCTTCATTTTTTTCTCTTCTCAATCTCTCTGTGCTCCAAGAGCCAAGAGGGATCGATCTTTCACCTTAAATCCACTCACATCCCACTGAAAACAACTGAATTTTAACCCACAGAGCCTTAATCCCACCTCAAATTGCTTGTGTCCACCACAAAAAAAAAAACTTAATCCCACACCAAACACTCTTGATTCCACAGCTGCCAGGGTGAGATGGGTTTGGGAGGAGATCGGGAGAAGTGGGATCCCAATTTGGAGCGGTGAGATGGGGATTGTGTGGGGCTGGGTGGCTGGGATGTATTTGATAGCAAATAAAACTTTCAGACTTAGTGATTTCTTTGCTGTTCATTCCCAGTCCGTGGCAGTTCTGTTTTTCAGGGCACCACCTTCTCAGCTGATTGTGTTTGTGTCCTCCTTTCCCTCCCACCTCTCTTTGCCTGCTCTGTTTCTCTCTCCGTGTCTCCCTTAACCCAGGGGACCTCCAAAGACCCTCCCCCAATTTAATTTCCTCAGGGACCACCAAAGATCCTCCCCTGATTTAATTGACCCCTCCCCTAATTTAATTGCCCCCTCTGCCCCCAATGACCCACCCCTGATTTTTAAATTATTTTATTTCCCAACTATTATTTTATTTCTTAGTTCAGGAGCTGAAGTTATGGAGGCCAGCAGTGAAATGTCTCTGTAGCATTTTGCTCCACTTGGCTTTCAGCCCCTTCTCAAGAGCTTTGCCTTCGAGGGCAAAGGGAATGTCTTTTCCTGGCTGGGAGCTGAAATTCCAGACCTCTGGAATGTGTGCAGGGCCATATAGACTGGGATCAACTAGAGATTGGGATCAAATATGCACTGAGATCCTGTGGTCTAGGATCAACTAAGGACTGGGATAAATTAGGGACTGGGGCCCTACAGACTGGAATGAACAGAACTGGGATCAAATACGGGCAAGGATCAAACATGGACTGGGATCCTATGGACTGGTATCAACAAGGGACTCAGATAAAATAGGGACTGGGATCCTACAGACTGGGATCAAATTGGGACTGAGATCATATGGACTTGGATCAACTGGAGACCTGGATCAACTACGGACTGTGTTCAAATAGAGACTGGGATCAGATGTGGATTGGGATCCTATGGACTGGGATCAAATATAGACTGGGATAAAATTGGGACTGGGGTCAGATATGGACTGGGATCATATGGCCTGGGGATCAAATATAGACTGGGATAAAATAGAGACTGGGATCAGATGTGGATTGGGATCTTATGGCCTGGGATCATATGTGTTGGGGAAGCTCAAATAGGAAAGCCTTATAAATATGACTGCCTGGCAAAAGGTTTAGAAAATACAGAGACTGAGATGGTAACAAGTTGTGACATACCAAACCGTAGTCACTGCACAAGTAGAACACAATCGTACAGCCAGGAGGAAGACAGTCCACCCTTCTGGTTGAACAATGCCCTTACCTACAGGTAGGTCCAAGGGTCAAATGGACTGTTGGATCTCACCCCAATGTATGGTTCATCCCACACCTGTAACACTCCCCTGAAGCATCAGGAGTCTGTGACCCCATTGGCCCAAGTCTTGTTCCAGCCCACCTTGAAGCCCCTGACAAGGAGTCCCTGAGGAGCCAGACGCTCTCTTGGAACTTCCCTTCTCTTGGAACTGCCTCTCTCCTGGAACATCCTCTTGGGATCCTCTCTTATCTCCCTCTACCCCTTGCCTCTCCCTTCCCCCACGCCCTCGGGCCTGCCATGGGTCAGGTCTGGTGACTCCAAGCAGGGCCTTTCACCCTCTCTAATAAACCAGATATTCTAAGGGCAGCCTTCAGAGATCTCTCATCTCCATCCACCCAAAGCGTCCTGGAGTCCAGCGTCCTCACAATATGGACTGGGATCAACAAGGGACTGGGATCAAATATGGACTGGGATCAAATACGGACTGGGATCAAATATAGTCTGGGATAAAATAGGGACTGGGATCAAGTATGGACTGGGATCAAATAGGGACAGGGAACAACTAGAGATTGGGATCAAATATGGAACTGGGATCCTACAGACTGGGACAAACTGGACTGGGATTATATGGAATTGAGATCCTATGGAACAGCATAAATTTTCTAACATGACACATATAATATTCATTGTAACACTTGCGAAAAGCCAATTATAAATATGCATTTGTCACAATCTCTCCTCTTATTCTTTATAAATCATTTGGCTTGAGCAATATTTCTTATCCTCCTGCATTCTTTGGACTCCGTTGGTAATCAAATAAAATATGGGATTAAACAAAGAAGAAATATCAAAACACTTGTAACACATAAAAGGAAGAATCCTAATTTCTTCCACCATCCCATTTTCAATACATTACCCCCCCTGTTAGTTTTTAACATTATTTTCCCTTCGGTGTTTTTTTTTTGGACTGATACCAGGGTCATAATTTTTTTCTGATATCCTTTGTTTTTTCCAGGATGACGCCCTCATTGCCATCTATTTTCAACAATCTGTACACACCATTCTTTAGCCAATAAATAGCGTAAAGCCAACCTATTTTAATACACTGCAGTTATAGTTTGGCTTTGCTGACTCAATATTAATTCCAGTGCCTGAACAGCTTTGTTTGTTATCTCCTCTATAACTGCTTGGAGTCCTATAATACGATGCAGTATATAATTTGGGGTTAATACAGAGCTAGATTGCTGTGCTGGTTTCACCTTTTTGTTTACTAATTGCCTTTTTACTGAATCTTGGACTATATGTCTAAGATCAAATGTAAAACAAATCCATCTCTCTCCTTTTGGACATTCCATGCTCCAAGTATTACTACTTTTTCCTAAGTTCCTTGTAATCCAATATTTTCCCCATTTTGCCTGCAGGTACTCAGTTTGGGTGGGTCTGTGGCTGTTGACATGGGTGTGTGTAACAAAAAGGAACTTTAGTTCCTTTCCGTGTAATACTTTCTGTAGCATTTGGGACACGATCTTGCTGGTATCTCAGAAGGGAAAAGACAACAAATGAGAGACAGAAACAGGAATGACAGAGGTCTGGCATGGCTTATACCCCCACCTCCCCTGCCTATGGGGTTGCTTCCTACAGCAGGTACGTGTGATCTTCTCGGTGGTGAGTACAGTGCTCAGTCCAGGCTTGCCCTCTGTTTCCCTTGTCACTCCTTTTTACTCATCTTTTTAGGCAAGTCCTTTTCGACACTCCTTAACTGTGGCTTCCCACCGTTCCTCAGGTATTTCTCACTCAACAGGCACTAATAATCCATCCACAAAACAAAGTTATTACTTCAGTTATTTTGGGTTCTATCTGCATAGGGAATTGATTCAGTACTGATACCTCTTGCAACAAGAACATAGATTTTGTGAGCTACAACACCAATTATTCCCATAATTTGAACATTCACTTGTAACCCAGCTAGCGTGTCCAGTATTGGGATGAATCACATAAAATATACAGTGTAGTACTGATGGCAGTTTCCCTTCTTCCCTGTACAAGTCACAGGCTGAGGCCAGACTATAAGAACTCTTTGACTGAAACACTCCCGATCCTCCTGTTTGAAGTGGCAGTGTTCCTCTGCCAAGGAGGTGTCGGAGGCGTCTCAGGGTTTATTCAGGCCGGGCTTAGAACCAGTGATGCAAGCTTTGCCTTATTTCTCAGTGAGGTGTTATTCTTTGTACCTGCCTTGGATCATTTGGGTCTTCCCAAACCATTACCACCCAGTCCTGGTTGGAAGTCAATTTGGTATCACCTGGTTTAGATGTGATAGTCCATTCCTCAAGTTTCCTCACAAGTCCTTTGGTTTTGCTGGCATGAATTCACCCTCTTTCCGTGGTTTGGATTGCTGCTTCAGTGGTACCTGGAATGGATTTCTTAATAGCACAGTGTTAAAAGAAAGACAATACTGCATTAACTTTTACCATTAGTTTTCTTTAAAACTTTCTGAGTTTAACTAAACTCTTTTTCTACATCTGCCTCTTCTTCTTGTATCCAGCTGTGTTAATAGCTGCAGACACCAATTCTTCTTCCTGTGAGCTATAATTAGTTAAATAAAAAAGACCAGGCCAATTTTAACATGAGATGTATCACATCTCTTGCCTTTTACTTTTTGGGTAACATTTAACTGTTTTAGTCTTACAGACTTTAAGTCTTCAGAACAAAAGCCTTCTCTTCTTAACAACAGCAATCAGAAAGAAAAAAGAAATCTTGCTTAAGACAATAGACCACTTTGTGAGAGTCACAATCTCTGCCTTGATCTTATCTCTACTGGTGGTCCTGTTCACAGCCTTGGGTTTAACTCTGTCCTTCCCCACTTCCCCCCCTCCTTGTTGTCACTCTGCCTAGCAGGAATGGGGGAGAACTTACAGATAGCTGTGGCTGAGGGGACCTTGGGGGTGTATTTCGCTCTCCCCTTCGCTCTCTTTCTCTCTCTCTCTCCCTTTCTCTCTCTTTCTCTTTCTTTTTCTCTCTTCACATTTCAGCAGCCACATTCCAATATCAGTCCACTTTGTAACATTAATCCTACATCCTGGAGAGGTGAGTCTGTCAATCACCTCTCCCCCCTTTTTCAACTTCCTTACAAAGTAAATTACTTTTGTTATGTGTGTTCTGCAGGCCTGTAATTCAGGGCACCCTCCACCAAGGCTACCAGCCACTCACAGCTGACAGTGCAAAAATAAAGACTTGGTTTGCTATCACAATTTTTCCATTCACAAGCTTGAAAAGGTTGCAGGAACAAAGTAAACAACAACTTACTTCCAAAGTGACCCTGCCTGCACCAAAACAAATTTAAGGCAATGCTAGTTAGTGCAATGCAATTTGCAAGGAAGCCAAGGTTTGATTTGGGAAGGGCATCTGAGGACACAGAGCATGAGTTTTACAAATCTGTATTTTGAAGAGGGAATAGACAAAATATGAATAGAGTTGAGGGCAGGGGGAGGACAGCAAGTGAGGAATTTTTCTCTGCAATACTCTCTTTTTGACTGCCAGGAAACACTCTCCAAAGAGGCTCCTACGGTACAAACAATAACTGGGTGGGAAGAGGCACTCCTGAATTCAAGCCTTAATGTCATAATAGGAAACTGCCCCTGAGCACTGCAGTGCTGGAGCACCCTGCCTGCAAACTCACCAGAGGCAAGCCACTGCTGCCACGCTGCAGGGCTGCCTGCAGCACAGAGGGAACCATGGCCAAGCCCTCCCTGCAGGCCTGGGTAATCCACACAGGGAGCCCAAAACTTCCTCACAGCTCTCTAACTCACTCAAGAAATAAACCTACAGCAAGCAGAGATCCCCCCACCATCTTTTTAATGTGTATGTGTCACACACCCACAGTGATGCTGAAAGTAAAAAAATTAACAGCTTACATTAGAAGATACTGAAACCTTTTCTTCACCTCGCTTTGTAGGTTCCCTTTTCTATATGTAGCCACCTCCAAGTCTGGGGAAAAAATGAGCCCTTTTTTTCAGAAGTCTCATGCATGAACAACTCTAGCTGCTGTTCCAGGTGCACTGCAAGTAGCCAGCACTTCCAGAAAAAATAACAAACAAACAAACCAAAAAAACGAAGAAAGCAAAACACATTTGGGTACATGAAAAAGGACTGGCTGGAAGAAAAAATGTTTCTCATTGACCTACCAAGCAGCTGGTGTTACCTTTAGTTTAACTTTACACACTGAGAACCACTTGAGTGAACAGCCTGCATCAACTCAAAATAAATTAATGGCAGGTTTTGCTATGTCATAGCTGTAAACTAGTTTCTCAGTCCTAGAGTACAGTGAGTTATGTATTTCAAGATAAAAATCACAATGCAAATCGGAAGAAATTTTATACTGCATGAGGTGTGCACACAATTGATTTACCTCCAAAAGTCAGTTTATGACTTTTCTCTACCAGGATTGCAGTAGCTCCTATAGCTTGAACACACACTGGCCAGCCTTGATTTACTGGATCCCACATCTTTGATAAATAAGCCACGGGTCTCTTTACTCCTCCCCACTCCTGAAACAAAACCCTATGAGCTACCCCCTTTTCTTCATTTCCGTACAGATGAAAGGGTTTTGCTAGTGAAGGTAAGCTTAAAGTTGATATTGGGGTTAGTTTTAACTTCAGTTTTCTTAGTTTTTCACCATCTTTTTTGCTCCATTTTATATCATCTCCTCTGTCAGTTTATTCATACAAAAATTTTACTGCCTGTGTGCATCCTTCAATCTACAATCTACAATATCCCAATAATCCGATTATTTTTCTGATTTCCCCCTTTGAAGAGGGAGGGGGAAGGGATAGAATTCCTGTGATTCAGTCTGGGTTGAGCTTCTGACTACCCTTACTAATCAAGTGTCTAAGATATTTTACTTTTGCTTCTACAAATTGCAGCTTTCCTTTTGATACCCTTAATCCTTTTTCCCCAAGAAAATTCAAAAGCTTTATAGTAGCCTCTCTAACTTCAGCTTCAGCTTCCCCAGATAGTAAAAGATCATCCACATATTGGATAATTTGTATTCTAGGAGGAGTGCAAAAAGTTTGTAGTATTGTTTCTAAAGCTTGTCCAAATAAGTTTGGAGATTCAGTAAACCCCTGTGGTAGTTTTGTCCATTTTAATTGCTGTCTTCTCCCAGTTTGTGGATCCTCCCATTCAAAGGCCAAGATCTCTCAGCTCTCCTGGGCCAAAGGGCAAGCCCAAAAGGCATCTTCAAGGTTCACTATGCTCCTTCTATTACCACATTTTTAATGACAGGAACTGTGAAACTTTCTCCTTTTGCTCTTGTTACATTTGCAGTATCTTTGTTTACACTATAACCTTTCGAATACTTAACAGACAGGTTCTTTCTGCCCCTGTGTCTACCACAAACTCCAATTTTTCCTCTTGGGGACCCACTTTTAAAGTTATCACAGGCTCCAGATGGAACTTGTCCCCTAAAGAATAGAGCCTCTGACATCCCTATTCTTCCTCGGTGCCCATCTCTTTAAAAATTCTCAGATCTGTTACCCTCTTAGGACAGTCTATTTTATAATGTGTGTTGCCCTGACAGTAAAAGCAGATGTTCCTGGAATGTTTCTGAAACTTTGATTGCACTGGGATTTTATTCTTTCCTGTTCCCCTGTCTCTACCACCATCATATCTAGGAGTAGTGCCTGTGGGGTTTTTATTGTTTTCTTGCAATTTTTTTCTCGCATGGTGACTGCCACAATCTTTGCTTTTAGTTTGGCTTTGGCCACAGACTTTCTGAGCCTCCTTTAATAAATCATCTAATAATTTGTCATGCCGATCTTCAATTTTTTCCATTATCTGGCCAAGCACAAAGTTAATCCTTAACAAAGTTTTTCTCACATCAGTCTCAGGATCCACTCTGGAACTCTGCCTCCTATTTCTCCCGAGTCTGTCCAACCACTCAGCCGGAGCCTCTCCCCTCCCCTGCTGTGCCCCAAAAGTTCCTCAGCACTTTGCCCTCGAGATGCTGCTCCCCCTATTTCCCCAACAATCAAATTACAATGCTCATTTATATGTTTTCTCCCCTCCTCATAATTTTGACCCCACTCAGGAGGTGCAGGTGGCATTTTGCCCTCCCCGGGGGGGGCCTGTGGATTTTCTTTACTCCAGGCTTTTATGCCTGCAATTCTGATCATTTCCCTTTCTTCTGGAGAAAATAGTATCTGTATTATCGACGGTATTTCTTCCCAAGTATAAATGTTCGAACTTAAAAATAAGTCTCATTCTTCAGCAGTGCTTATGGGATCCTCCAAAATCCCTTTGATTGATTTCCCACTCCTTTTCTTTTTCTCTTTTTCCCTCTTGCTCCCCTCCCTTTTCTTTACCTGTTTTCTTATTTTTTACGTGTTTTCTGTCCCGTTTTTCAAAATCTTATCTCCATGCCTCTGTTTCCCACTTTCTCTAATAACCTGAATACCACCTTCTTTCAACTACCCACGTAAAAAAATCCTTTTCCTCACAATACCATTTAATACAATACAGCTCCCTCCAAGGAAATAAAGCTCAAAATAAACAATCTACATTACATATACTTCCATGCATCGATATTTACTCACCTTTATCTCTCACTCTCACACACATTCACACCCTCAAGCCTGTTCATTCATACTTCTCGACTTCACAATACTGTTACATATACTTTCGTTCACCCACACTCACTTTTATTTTTCACTCACTGTCACATCAACACAATCCACCTCCCTCTAAGGAGATAAAGAAAAGCTCAAAATAAACAATCTGCATTACATATCCTCCCATTCATCTACATTTACTCACTTTTATTTTTCACTCACTCTCACATACAACAAGATACTTTTTACTTTCAAATAGTCTACATTACATATCTACACCCTGAGTGCTCTTGGAATGTTAATCCCTCAACCCAGCAGGTTTAATCCTGGATGTCTCTCATCCCAGCAGAATTTTAGGTGTTACTGGCCAGTCCCGGTGTTCTTGGATATCCCTCAATCCGGCTGTGTTTTCCAGCCCCAGATCCCCTTGGGCATATGCTCAAGCCGGCAACCCTGGGTGCTCTTGGGATGCAAATCCCTCAGCCCAGCAGGTTTGAATATTGGATGCTCTTGGGCACTCTTATCTCTCAATCCAGCACTCCACGGGGTTCCTCTTCTTCCTAAGATCCAGTCCCAGTTTCCGCGGGAGGGATTCTTTCTTTTTTATCATTCCCTTGGTCTCTTTACTGGCCGTTTTTCACATGAAAAAGACGAAAAGCAGCATGAGAGACTACAGCAATCACTTGGCAAGTCTGGGATACCCAGCAGCTTCTGTCACACACATTCATTCCCCCCTTATCCGCCCCATCCCAACAAATACTCACCTATCCTTTGTCCTTGGGTCTTGGTTCTTCCTGTACACTTTAGTCTTGGGGCTAATTACCACGGTTTTAGGGAATCCTTTCCCTTTTCTTTGGTTTATTGTCTCCTTTTGCCCATAGATCATAACCTGTGTCTGGTCACACACCAGGGGAACAGAGCGAGGCTGCCTAAATAGGGCAGGACCCGTTTTCCTCACCCTGACTCTCCAAGGCCCCGGCAGAGAGGTGTTAAAAACCATCCTTTGCTACCAAAATTGTGAAAAATGCCAATCACTTGGCTGTTAAATTTTTAATAATAATAACATGGTTATTAAAATAGTAATACAATTAGAGTAATAAAAATTTAGAGTTAGGACAATTACAAGACAATAAAAAGCAAAGACTTAAGGATGTCCAGATGCTCTGGGGCACTTAAGCCACAACAAGCATACCTTGTGAACAAAGGAATCACCCCTAAAACTACACTTTTGCATATTCATATATCCTTCATGGTTATGCATACATTCTATTTAAAACAAGAAACTCTGTCTGTTATATGCCAACTATTTCCTTGAATCCCCATGGCGTCTTCGAGTCTGAGCAAGGCCTGAAGAAATTAGATTCTTCTGACAAGAAAACCATAAATTCCTCTTCTTTGGAAGATTTAGGTGTTCTGTGATGGTTATGTCAAAGCGAGTATGTCATTCCTTAAAAGAAAACCCAGATACATAGTTTCTATTTTAACTACTAAAGCTTCAATTTAACTACACAACTACATTTACAGTACTACTAAATGTTAATAAAGCACTACAATTCAAACTAACATATGTGCATTTTTCACCTTGGGCGTCTGGTGGAGTATCCCCGGAAAGTGCCATCTCTGCAGGGAGCCACGTTTTTTCAATTGTAACTTAGATCTTTCTTTCTCTGCCATCTGTGGTTTCCAGTCTTTCCCGGCTGGGTCTTCAGGTCTTTTAAAACTTTAAGAATCTTTTTCTACTAGCACAACTGACTTCATGTATATTTTACATAATCACGAATTATTCCATAATTTATATTACAATGGGGCTGCACAGATCCCCCCGCAGGTCCGTGGGGATGCAGAGATCCCCCTGCAGCTCCGTGGGGATGCAGAGATCCCCCTGCAGCCCCTGGAGGAGCCAGGCTGGAGCTCGGGGATGCCTGAGAGGAGGCTGTGACCCCGTGGGCAGAGGGGCCCCGCTGGAGCAGCCTGGCCTGGCAGGACCGAGCCCGTGGCACAGTGACCCACGCTGCAGCACTTGGAGGGGGCTGTGCCCCAGGGGATGGACTCGGCTCGGAGAAGTTCCTGGAGAAGTCTCGGCTGGGAGAGAGCGCAGGGTGCAGCAGGGAACGACTCCTGTCCCTGAGCAGAGGGAGAGGCCGCGGGGGATGAGCTGAGCACGGCCCCATTCCCTGTCTCCTGCCCTGCCGGGGGAGGAGGTGCAGCTGGGAGCAGGGAGGCCTGGGGAAAGCTGCATTTAAGGCTCTGCACTGACTTCTCCTCATCCTGCTCTGAGTCTTTGGAGTTTTCTGCCAGAAATCTCTCCCCTCCCCCGCTCACCCACAGCACTTTGGGCAGGTTTCCCTTTTTGGGGGAAATCAAAGCGAAGCACCGATGCACTAATGAGGGGCAGGAGAAGTGAGGCTCCCGGGCTTCCCGCAGAGCCGGAGGCACGGAAGGCGCAGGGCCGGGAAAGCCGTGGCGGGAGGTGCGGAGAAGTTTGTTTGTGTGGGCAGCTCAATCCCGCCTCGGGCCCGGGCCCGTCCCGGGGCTGTTGCTCATCTCCGGCTTTGCCCTCACGCAGCGCGGGGGGCCCTGAGAGCGCGGGGCGAGTCTGGGCCGTGTGCAGAGCCCGCCCCCAGCTCGCTGCCATTGGCCGCTGGTGCCGTCAGTCGCGGTTGCGGCGCGCTGATTGGTGGGAGCGGGGCGCAGCACGGCCCCGGCGGCGGGCTGAGGGCGGCCGTGGGCGGGCAGCGGCGCCATTGGCGCCCGGAGCGTCTGTGCGGGCCCGGGAGCGGCGGCAGCGGCCGGAGCGCGGTGAGGCGGCGTCGGCGGAGCTCGGAGGCGGCCCCGGCGCAGGTGGGAGCCGCGCTGGGTTCTGCGGGGGCTCGGGGCTGGCTGCGGCCGGAGGGGGCGGCAGGGGGCTGCGGCGGGTCGGTGGTGCCGTGTCCGGCCCGTGCTGGCCCCGGGCTGAGGGCGCGGCGGGAGCGGCTGCCCGCGGTCTCCTTCCCGCCGGGGCCTGGGCAGGAGCCGCTGCCGGAGCAGCGCTGGCTCGGCCCGGCTGCTGTGGGTAGGACAGAGGGGGCTGCCCCGCGGCCGGGAGCGTGCGGGGAAATTCCCGTCGCCGGAGGTTTCTGTGGCCGGAGGAGAGCGAGGAGTCCTGTAAAAGTGACTTTATTGCCGAGCAGGGGGAGAAGCCGCGGGGCATTTGCCGTGCGCTCTCTGCCATGCTTGTAGTCCGCAGCCTCCTTTTTATCCTCATTTTCCCGGCCGCATCTCCCTGTGCCTTTGCCCACGGGCTGAGGTCCTTGGAAGGTTCAGACTTCCCGATGCGCCTGCTGCCTGTCCTCGTTAATATGCACCCTCCTTTTGTATACCAGCCGATATTCATGGCTCTGTTAAGCCTTTGTTCTCCTGGAAGTTCGGGAATTTAGCGTGACTTTGAGAAATTGTGTGGCTCAATTTGTGAAATTTATTGGAACTGATGGTTTCCCCCGTTACTTCCTTATCTACAAGTGCCTGGCCCTATCTCCAGGCAGATTCACTCATTGACTCTGTTTTGTTCTTCCCGGGTCCTCTTTGGTTTTGGGATTATTCTCGGTGCCCTCATTCCCTGTCCTTTTGTAGCCCTTTGTGGATCAGGAGGCCTGGCTGCCACCTGCATCCCCTGGCTCAGCTGCTGAATGAGCTGCAATGCCAAGGTGTGGAGCATGGTAAAAAGATGAGTTGCTGCAGCACAGGAGAGGAGAAGCAGCATTTGTTTAACCCCTGGTGTGCCGGGGAGCCACGAAAGCGTATCCCATTCCCATCCTTTCCATGTTTGGACCAATACATAAACTGCTCTCCTTTTTCCTTTGTTATCTTTCTCAGCACTTTTCCCTTGTCATCTCTTTGCCCACAGCAGTTTGAGCCATTTAGTTTTGCACAAACTCCCTTTTTTTCTGCTCACAGATAATCTGATCTCATCCCGTGGTGAAATGCTGTGTTCCTCTTTCAGTGGATTGGTCGGCAGGAAGGTCAGGAGCTGGAGCTGTCTGGTTGGTTCTTCTTTTGAGGACAGCTTTTAATCTAATGATGCCATTGAAATGATAATTGGGTTCTCTGCTTCCTGATATGAATTGGTTTGGGTTCCCAGGGGCTGGTCCATGGTGTTGAAGAATTTTTTCTGGTGGCCCTTCATCTTTTTCCCATTTCTGGGTGCTCCCTGCAGCCGGGGCTGCATCAATTGGCCGCATTTTTCTAATTACATCATCAAATACTTGAATTCCAACTAATTTCCCTGGACTTGTTCTAGCAAAAGCCCCAGTGCTCTGATACACCCTGTACAGCACAGACAGTGGCAGCAGATGTTGGAGTGGGCAGGGGGATGATCTCCCCCTTATTTTAGTGAAGTTTTCACAACATTCTCCATTTGCTGTTTCTCTTTGCAGCCTCAGCCATTTCTGTTTCAGAGTCAGATCCTCACCATGGGCTTTGCCTTCAGCTGTGCAGATTCCATCTGTGCAAGCAGGCAGAGCTTGGGGTGAGGGGCAGAGGGAATCAGCCAATTCCTGCCCCAGGCAAGAAGAGCCAGGTACATTGTCCCCACTCTGCCCCATCAGAGTTAATTTGCATTTCTAAAGCTCCTCTCCTGGGTGCCTGGAATGCAGCTTCTCTTCCAGAGCAGCTTCAGCAGCCTCACGTGTGCCCTGCTACAACCTGCTGCTTTTTTTTCCCTTCAAATCCTCGGTTTAATGTTTATGAGTTAAAAGGGCACCTTTAAATCTCTTCTAGTTTTGCAAAATGCAGCCCAAAGGTGAATGTCAAAATACCCTGACCAAAATTTTGGCATCGCTAAAAGCGAAACAAAAACACACAAAAAAGTTCCAAGGCCAATAATTTTTTTCTCCTTCTTCTTCAGAGTAAAAACAAATTCTTACTTCCCTGACCAAACCTAACCAGCGATATAGAAGTAGGATTATTTTTAAAAATATGCTCATGCTATATACTTTGCACTGAAGCTGCAGGAAAAAGAAAAACTGCACCAATATATTTATTGTTAGAGTAAAGGCATTTGTTGATTCTGGCCCGGATGTGCAACAGAAATCATTCCATCCCCACATAGCCCGGGTGTGCAGAGAAAATCGTTCCATGACACGTGGGTTTTACTCGATTTTTCCCTAACTTAATACAGTCTAAAGCAATCTAAATCCACTGGTTTAATTTTCTGTAGTTTCAAGTTGTGCAGATTTCTTTGCTTCTGCTGTTAATGAGGTGGGAAGTGCTGGATTTCCTTCTCAGCCTTTTGCAGACCAGGTGTCTGCAGTCCTGGCAGTGTCTGGGGTAGGTGTTGGTTGCTGTTTGCTGCTGGGGTTGATGTTTTGCTGCTGGGTGTTATCTTTGTGGGTATCTTTTGGGCCATTCCCATTGCGTTGAGGTGTTAAACTCATCTCCATTGAGTGGTGCAACATCCCTTAACAAAACCTTTAACATTTCTTTCCCCAGAGCCAAGGCAAAGCAAGCCTGAGTAGAGAAATCAAAGGTTAACAATGTTAAAGTCTATGAGCTGGTGTATTTTCCATCAATGCCATGGCAGGCAGGGCAGTGTGTGAGTGTAAGTGAGAGCCAGAGTGGAATTGTCCCGTGCTCTTGCCCAGCAGCTGTGGCAGGGCAGGCCCAGAGAGCGCTGAAGCTGCAGCAGTGGCAGCAAGGGCTGTCCCCGGTGGCTGGAGCTGCCAAAGGAGGGTGGCCAGGCCGGGGATTTCAGCAGAGGATGTGTGGGCAGGCCCAGGGCCTTGCCCCGCTGTGGAGCCCTGGCTGCTGCTGCGCTGCCTTCAGTGCAGGCTCAGTGGGGGCCTCCCATCCTCCTGCTGCGGGCGGGAAGTGCAAATCTCCGGGGCTGCAGAGACCTGGAGCCGAGGCTGAGGGGTCCCCCCCGTGCTCAGCTGTGCTGGCGGCTGTTTCTGGCCTCGGGGCCACTTGGCACGGGCCACGCCACTTGGCCACCAGTGGTGCTGCTCTGCACTCCTTAGGCAGGAGCCGATGTCCTGCTGGGATGTTGGCAACAGCAAAGTGCCAAGGCAGGCTCTGTGCCAGCCCAGCTTCCTGGGGCAGAGATTGCACCAGAGACAGGATTCTGGCCACAGACTGCTTTAATTGTGCATCCCTTATCTCCACCCTGCACTAGGTGGAGAATTCTCAGGGTAAGGAATTCCTGAGATCAATTCCAAGGGGAAATAATTGAATATCTGCCCTGGGTCTGGCTCTTCTTCTTGCCCAAGCCAATGGCAAAAGCCGTACCCATGGCATCTTGGTTTCTATCCCCAGCTTCCAAAGGTGTTTCTTTCTTTCCCCTTTCATTCTTTGTACCCAGCCTGAGCTCTGGGGGTGCCAGGGGTTCTGGAGGTCCCATTGTATTCCTAAAGCTGCCATAACCTCCTGGAGGATCTTTCCTGGAAAATGAGTTCTGCTGTCTGTGTCTGTTGCTTCCACAATACCTTTTATTGGAGTAATGTCTTTTAGAAATACCTTAATAAGTGATCCAGTGGCTGCTGAGCAATCAGAATTGCTTTTGCCCCCCTGTTAGGTGAGATGGTGTCACCAGAAGATATTGAAACCTTCCTGCTCAGGGCATTTCAGTTCCAGGCTCTTACAAGCACACACAGCTGTGCCAGTTGAGCTGACCATGGGGGGTAACCTGGGCTTTGTCTGATTCCCTTTCCTCAATAACAGCGTGTCTTGGGATTCTTTTCCCTTCTGCTGCCCTTGAAGAGCCATCCACAAAGACATTTTCTGCCTCAGGCCAGGCAATGTCTCCTGAATCTCCCCCAGGCTGGGTCTGGAGCTGTGTCACTTGAATGCAGTGCTGGGTTTCTTCCCAGCCCCTCTGGGGGCTGTTCAAACAGGAGGCTGGGTTAAACCCTTCCCCTGTCCTCAGTTCTGAATCCTCCTGTGCCACTGAACAAGTTTCACACTGTAATAACCGAGCACTGCTCATCCATTGCGAGGCTCTTTTGGTTATCAAAGCTTGAACTTGATGGCAGACTGGAACAGTTGGAGATCCTGTTGTCATCAGGTTTTGGGCCTCGGTTCCTGTTGAAGCTGTGGCTGAAAAATTCTGCAGACAATGAGGCCACTGTGGCCACTGGGTGAAACTTGTTGGCCCAGGAATTCCTTTGGCATGGCCCTGTTGAACATTTACCTACAATTCCAATTTCTTTTCTAAATCTGGAAGAGCCACAGCTGAGGCATCAATATTTTTGGTTGTTCATTTTCTCAGGTTTTGCTCTCTTTCTCCTGTCCATACCACAGCATGGAGGCTGTCTGGGGTTAAAAAGTCCAGATATTTGACACAAAGGTACAGCAGCAATAGCCTCTGTATCACCTTTTACAATATTACAATGCCATCATCAAATTCCTTCCTAGATAATTACAATCACAGTAGGAAGAGAAAAAAAATAGTTTAGTTCAAATTAACCTCCCACAGCTCCTAATTGAACAAATGACACCAGCTCAGCTTTCCCAGTTATTCCCTTAATAATGAAAACACTCCTTTACAATGTTCCCCCCTTAGGTGTAAGATTCAGAGTGGATGGAGAGGCCCCTGTGTCCATCAGGAGAGGCCTCCTCTTGATGCAGACCCAGCCTGGATGTTCTCCAGGGCTGCAGTGTGGTGGGTCCCCGGTGGGATGGGAGCTCAGAGAGCCCTGACAATCCATGTCCATGCAGGGGTGGACTCGCTCCTCCTGAGGGTGCTGCTGTCTGTGCTTGCAGTGTCCTTGTGGGCTGCAGCTGGAGCCCTGACTCCTTCCCAGGGGCTGTTTGGGTGGGCTCTGCCCTGGCCAGGAGGGCAATGCCTCTGCCAGGTGCTTGTGGCCGACGCCATCCCCTGGGTGCTGGGGCCCCCTTGGGCCCTGGGGTTGGTCCCTCAGGGGCTGTGGGAACTCTGCCATGGCCTTTGCCTTCAGCTTGGCCTTTTGCTCATCCCTCCTTGCCTTCAGCTGCTGTGCCTTTGTGCCCAAGTGCTGCAGGGCCTTCTTCTGCCACTCCTGCAGCCCCAGTCACTGCCTGTGGGTGCTCATCCTCTGAGAGCTGCTGAGCTTTCTGCAAAATCTTTCCTTTCTGCAGGGACCCAAGCCAAATCCTTCACAGAAAATCCTGAACTTTCCATGCGCACTCGGCATTTCCCAGAGGTTCCTTTGTTTTGCTCCTTGTGCTCAGGGTCCCCTGCACAGCCCGTGTGGCAGAGCCGGTGCCTGTCCTGCCGCAGTGTCCAAAGGCGGCCCCCCCGGCGGGCAGGGCCGGCAGCTCCCCGGGGCCGGGCAGCGGCCGGGGCGTCCCGCAGCCTCCTGGGGGCCGGGGGCCACTGCTGGCCCTGCCCGGGGCTGGTGGGGTCAGGCAGCGCCCGGCGCTGAGCCCCGGCTGCCCCACAGCCCCGGCCCGGCCCCGCAGCTCCCCACAGGCCCCCAGCCCGTGCTCCCGGTCCCGCACCTCTGCGCCTGCTGCTGCCGCTGCCCACCACAGAGAAACCCCTGACATCCTGACCTCCTGCTTTTTCTCTCCTGGGAATTCAAAGTATCAGCTGGCAAACTGTCAGGATAAGACCATGCTGAAAAAAATCTCAGTCCTCTGTATTGTTCTCTTCCTCCTCTTTTCCATCATTCTTTTTCTTACCACACACATTCCTCCTGCTGCTTCTTGCCTGAACCATATTGCTGCACACTCCCCTTCACCCAATCTCTTCCCAGCACACCAACACCATCCATCCCCTGTTGTCCAAATCCCTTCTCCCCTTCCCTTATTGCCCTCCCTGGGTTCCATGTCCTTAATTACCTCTGGGGGAATGTGCAAACTACCTCAACATTCTCCCAAGGGACCCTTCAGAGACATTTTGGGATCATCATCCCTTTGGCCAGGACCCCTCCCTGGCTTTCCCTTTTCTCCCCTCCATGGGTGCCCTGCCATGTTCACTCCCCGAAGATCCCAGGGCACTCACTGATGAGATTTTCAGTGCTCTCTCCCTGCTGACTCTTCACAGACCCCCTGATGTGTCACTCGTCTGTCTCCTGGTCACTCCCGGGTCCCCAATCAATCCCCGGTGCCGCCACCAGCCAAGGGAGCCGATCACCCAAAGTGGGTGAGGCACCTTCAGCTGCACTCCCTGCCCCAGGGTGTGTGGGAAAATTGACATCACCAGAGGATTCTGTCCACAAAGCAGACAGAGGAGTCCTGTGAAACTAATTTCATTTCTAAAAATGGGAGAGGCCATGGGACATTCCCCATGGGATCTCTCCAATTGTTGGAGGACACAGCCTCCTTTTCATCCTAATTCTCCTGGCCACATCTCCCTCTGCTTTCTCCACTGGCTGAAGTACTTGACAGCTACAGACTTCCCAATCCACCTACTACATACTCCCTTAATATGCTCCCTGCTTTTTTATAGCAAATGATATTCATGGGTCTGTTAAGTCTTTGTTGTTCTTCTGGAAGTTCATAAATAGAGCAGGGCCTTGGCTGAGCAGCAGTCTGTGTCATCAATTAATAACATTTTCTGAAACGGATTCCTTCTCCCTTGTTTACAGCTCCCTGGCCCTCTGAGCCTTCCCCAACTGGACTCCCCCCCTTGGCCCCATCGCCCCTGCGAGGGGAATTTGGGGAGGTGGAAGTGGGGCAGCGCCAAGGCCGGGCCCCCCCGCGCTGTCCTGGTGGGAGCGGCTGCGGTGGGGACCGAGTGCGGGCGGGAGCGGCCGAGAGCCCAGCGCTGCCCCAGCCCGACCTGCCCCAGCTCCATCCCTGCCCCTCGGCTGGGATGCTGTGGGTCTGGGGGGAAGAGGGAGCCGGCAGTGGGTGCTGGGCCTGGGGGCAGGAGGAGAAGGGAAGGAGAAGCAGGCTTGAGGAACAAAATGGTCAAACGATGCAGGTGGCAGGAGAAGGTGGGATTGTGCAGGAGAAGGAGGAATAGCAGGAGGAAAAGGAGTGTGAGGAAGGGTAGAGACACAAGACGAGGAGGAGGAGGAGGAGGAGGAGGAGGAGGAGGATGAGCAGAAGGAGGAAGCAGCAGAAGGTTCCACCCCTCCCTGTGTCTGCAGCCTCTCCCAGCCCCAGGAGCGTTTCTCCCCCCACATGCAGCAGGTGACTGTGGAGGGGCATCCAGGCTTTTCACAGGGTGAATCTTGGTGTTTCTGAGCTTTCGTGGGCTAAATGTTGGTGCTTTGGTTTTTATGTGGCAGCTGAATCTTTATGTTTTGGAGGAGGTTTTTGCTGACTTGTGATGTTTGGGGAGTTTTTGATCTGTATCTTGAAGTTTGTGCGATTTTTGGGCTAAATCTTGGTGTTTTGGAGATTCTTACAGACACAAGATTCCTAATGACTTCCTGAGATAAACTGGAGCAAGGAGGGACCTCCAGTCCAAGATGCTCTCCTCTTGTTTTTTTCCCCAAACCAGGATTTTTCATTCCTTGGGTGTGTCTGGATGGAGGAGGAGGAAAAGCCCTGGAGATGCTGCCGGAAGAGGAGCTGCAAACCCAGCCCAGGGAGCTGCGGGGAGGAAAGAGCCCCCCTGAGCCAGGAAGGCGGGCGGAGATCCAGCCGGAGCTCGGAGCTGGTGGAGAAGCCTCATGGCAGGGAGAAGCCCCACAAGTGCTTGGAATGTGGGCAGGGTTTCAGCTGGAGCTCCCACCTGATCCGGCACCAGAGGATCCACACCGGGGAGAGGCCCTATGAGTGTCCCCAGTGTGGGAAGAGGTTTCGGACCAGCTCCGATCTCCTCAGACATGAGCGGAGTCACACAGAGGAGAGGCCCTTCCGCTGCCCCGACTGCGGGAAGGGCTTCAACCGCAACTCCAACCTCACCGTGCACCGGCGCATCCACACGGGGGAGAGGCCCTACGAGTGTGGGAAGTGTGGGAAGGGTTTCAAAGACAGTACTTGCCTGATCAAGCACCTGGTGATCCACACTGGGGAACGGCCCTATGAGTGCTTGGAATGTGGGAAGAGCTTTGGGCGGAGCTCAGGCCTGAGAACGCACCAGCGCATCCACACCAGGGAGAGGCCCTACGAGTGTCCCCAGTGTGGGAAGAGGTTTCTGACCAGCTCCCGTCTCCTCAAACATGAGCGGATTCACACAGAGGAGAGGCCCTTCCGCTGCCCTGACTGCGGGGATGGCTTCAACCGCAACTCCCACCTCACCGTGCACCGGCGCATCCACACCGGGGAGAGGCCCTATGAGTGTGGGAAGTGTGGGAAGAGCTTCGCACAGAGCTCCACCTTTACCAAACACCAACAGAGGCACCACTAAGGGAAGCCCTGTGAGGGCCCCAAGTGAGGGAAGAGCTTGGAGTGAGGGAAGAGAGTGAGAGAAGAGCTTGGAGTGAGGGAAGAGCTTGGAGTGAGGGAAGAGAGTGAGGAAAGAGCTTGGTGCGCTGCTCCAGCTCCATCCCCCATGGGAGGATCCGGGCTGGATGATCCCCAGTGACCCCCGTTGGGCAGAGCCCTGCTGATCCGTGGTCCTGGTGATCCATGCTGGATGTGGGGAAGGTGTTGGCTTCTTCTCCTTGTGCTGCTGTGATTTGGGTGGGTTCCCATGGATGGGGGATGGGAGGTGAGTGGGGGGTCCTGGTGCACTGGTGGGGGGGGCTCATAGCTCAGGGGTTCCCAGCGATTTTGGGGGCTTGGTGAAGGGGGGAAGCAGTGAATGGGGGGATCCCAGTAAATTGGGGGGGACCCTGATGATAATAGGGGGCCTTGGGAGATAACGGGGGGGGGGAAGGACCAAACCCTAGGGGATTCCCCTAGTGCTGGTGAAGCCCTTGTGTCCCCCCAGCCCTTGGGGTCCCCCACAGTCCCTGCACTGTTCCTGGGGGTCCCGCGGCTCTGGGGGGGTCAAAGCGGAGGGGATGGAACCTCCGTCATGGATGGGGGGCACAAAGGGGGTCCGGGCCCAGTGCTCGGCGGGGTCAGTGCACGAGGGGGGCCCGGTCCCTGTCCCGGTGCACGGGGGTGGCGCTGCCTGGGGGGTCCTGGTGCTTGTGGGGTTCCCAGGGTTCGAGGGGGGTCCAGTCCCTATCCCAGTGCTTAGTGAGGGGGGGGCAGTGCCTGGGGGGCTCCCACTGCTCGGTAATTGGGGGGTGTCAGAATCCAGGACATCCCTCTGGCTGCCCTGGATGGCTCGAGATGCTGGCAGGGGCCTCGGAGACCTTGGCATGGTGTCAAGAACACCGGTGGCTTTGGTTTTAGCTCCTGGAGAAAATTGCCAACTTTGCATGAGGAATTACAAGGCACAAGGGTTTGAGTAGCGTGGTAGGTGAATTAACACAGGGTGGAAAAGTAGAATTTTAACATTTTAAAATACGGGGTTCAATGGGACAAGGTGGAGGGATCTGGGTGTGTCCTGACCTTCTTCTCCTTCTTTTTGCCCTCCATGTCTTGCTGTGATGGTGACACTTTTCTGTTGGTTGAAGGTAGAGACACACTGTCCAACATAAATGATAGATATTGGCACGTTATTGTAAACACAGTCCAGGTAGTTTTTAGCGTAGAAGGCAAAGAGCGCCCTGAGGGCAGGGAGACTGCCACAGACCGACCTGCTAGACAGAGCTCAGCAAAGCGGACAAAGCGTGTTAGAGAAAAGGGAAAATAAATGACCCTGAGAAGCAAAGCTCCGCATCTCGACTCCTTCTCTGCCCGCGCGGGCTGGGAGAAAAGGACTTTTCACAATCTCGGGGTCATCTCGACCCCCAGAAAACCGAGAGGGGGTCTCCACTCGTCCCAGTGCCCGGTGAGGGGGGTCAGTGCTCAAAGGGGGTTTGGGAGCACTGAAGGGGGTGCGGGTGTGGTTTTTGGGGGGTCCTGGCGCCCCCTGGGGCAGGGTCAGTGCTCAGCAGCGGGGGCTGCCTGGGGACCCCCCCGGCCCCCAAATCACAGCCGGGTCTCCTGCAAGGCACTGAGGGGAGGCTCGTTCACCCCCCGCCCCCACCAGCGTCGCCACACGCCTTCCCAAAGTGTCCCCAAGTGCTCCCAAAGTGCCCTCAGAATGTCCCCGAGTCTCTGCCGAGGTGACACCGGCCTGATGACGGCCCAGTGGTGATGTTGCTCTGTGCACAGCAGCCTCGGGATGTCCTCCATGGCTCTTTGGCACCGCTCGGCCACTGCACAGCCACCGTGGCCAGGAGAGGGACAGAAGAAGAGGGTGTTGATGTCCCCAGGTGTCCCCAGCAGGTGTCGCCTGGCCAGGCGGGCACTGGCCTCCCACAGCTGCTCAGCCTTGGCCGCTGTGGCCACCAAGGCCGCACGGAAATCAGGGGACACCTCCATTGTCCCCTCCAGGGCAGCCTCGATGTCCCTGAGCCGGTGCTGCACCTCCCGGGGGAACGCGGTGGCTTCAGTACACGCGGCCACCAAGTCCCCCAGCAGCCCCAGGTACAGCTCCAGCCGCTGTCCCCTCCCGGTGGCCGCATCCCTGCAGGCGTCGCGGAGCTCGGTGGCTGCCTTGGCCAGCCGGGCCCAGCTGTCCATGAGCCTGTCCAGCACACGCCTGGCGCTGGCCAGGGCTCTCACACAGGCCCAGGTGGTCCCTGGGGTGTCCCCGAGGTTGGCCAGGGTCCAGCCCAGGGAGGGGACAGGGCGGTGGCCCAGGGAGGGGACAAGGTAGTAGCGCAGGGCGTCCTGGAGGTGAAAGATCAAGGTTCCCACAGCCACCCACAGGAACTCTGGGGACACGGCCAGCAGAATGTCCCTGTGCGGCCTGGACACGGTGGCCATCAGTTCTCTCAGGGTGGCCACCAGCTCGCCCAGTGTGGCCACCACAGCCACCATCGCCTCCAGCACCTGGTGGGAGGACAGCTGGGGATGGTACACGGGAGGTGTCAGGGGCCTGGTGGCAGTTGTGGCCTCCTACAGTGGCCCCTGTGCCCTCCTGTGGTCCTGTTTGTCCCCTCCCTGGGGGGCTCTGCTGTCCCCTCTGTCCCTTTTGTTGCCCTCTCATCTCCCACTGTCCCGCCCTGTCCTCTCCACCCCTCTGCCACCCCTGTGTTCTCCTGTCCCCTCCTGCCCCCCCGCCGGGATTGTCGCACCTCGCGGGGCTCCATGGCTGCTGGGGACACTCCGGGGAGGGGACACAGCCGGGGACAGTTGGGGACACGCGGGAACGCGGCGGGGCCGGAGAGGGGAAACAGGAAGAGGTGACGTCATCGCCCCGGCCGCGCCTCACCTTTGGCCGCTTTTGGGGGATCCTGAGGAGATTTTGAGGAGGTCCTTGGTGAGCTTTGGGGGTCCCAGGTGAGCTTTGGAGGAGTCCCAGGTGAGGTTTGGGGGGTCCTAGGTGAGGGTTTGGGGTTTCCCAGGTGAGGTCTGGGGGGTCCCAGGTGAAGTTTGGGGGGTCCCAGGCGAGAATTCCCAAGGATTTGGGGTTTCCCACCTGCCCAGGTGAGGTCTAGGGGTCCTAGGAGAAGTTTGGGGGTCTCAGGTGAGAATTTGGGGGGTTCCAGGTGAGGTTTGGGGGTCCCAGGTGAGGTTTGTGGGGTCCTGAGGAGATTTTGGAGGGGTGCAGGGGAGTTTTAGGAGGTCCCAGGTGAGAATTCCCAAAGATTTGGGGGTTCCCAGGTGAAAGCAGCTCGGGGGGGCTGAGGGGGGAGGGGCTGGGGAGGTTTCGGGGTGTGTCCCATGGGTGGGGGAGGGGCGGTGAGGGAGGGTCCGGGGGAATTTGGGGGGGTGGGAATGGGCAGGCCGAACCCCCAGACACTGATCACGCCCTCTTTAGACCCCGCCCCGTGTTTTGGCCCTGCCCCTTGCTGCTGGACACGCCCACCGAGCGCCCCGCCCCCTCAGGCCCCACCCCTCCCCGTTCCCAGCTCCCGGTTCTGGCCCCGCCCCCTCCTGAAGCCCCACCCCAAATGAGCCTTGGCCCCGCCCCCAGATAGATTTTTATCAATGGAAACCAAAAATCACCACAAATCGACCCAAAAATTCAAACCCAGGGGAGTGGGGGAGCAGGACCACACCTGTGATTTTGGGGGGCTCCAGGTGCGCTTTGTGTGGTCCGAATAAGTTTGGGGGATCCCAGGTGTTCCTGGGTGGCTCCAAGTGGGTATTGGGGGAGTCCTGGTGCGTTTTAGGGGTCCCAGGTGGATTTAGAGGGGAAACCAGGTGAGTTTCAGTGGGGTCCCAGTGAGTTTGGGGGGTGGGTCCAGCTGTCCCTGGGTGGGTCCAGGAGATCCTGGGTGGGTCCAGGTGGTTTTTGGGTAGGCCCAGGTGGTTTTTGGGGGGATCCAGTTGTCCTTGAGGGAAGTTCAGATGTCCCAGGGTTGATCCAGGTGTCCCTGAGGCATTTCCAGGTGGTTTTGGGGGTGTCCCAGGTGTAATTTGGGGGGATCCAGGTGTTCCTTGTGGCTCCTGCTGTGTGTGTCACCTCAGCAGCTGTGATGTTGTGATGTTCCCCCCCTCCCCAGCTGTCTCATCCCCCAGGTACTATGATGTCATACACGTGACATCACCGTGTCCCTGCACAGGTGGCTCTGTCTCCCTGCACCCACCCAGGTGTGACATCACCTGTGTCCAGGGGTCACTCAGGTGTCACTCAGGTGTTACTCAGGTGTGATGTACCTGTGCCCAGGTGTGCCAGGTGTCACTCAGGTGTGCCAGGTGTCCCTCAGGTTTCCCTCAGGTGTGGAATTGTGTTATTATATGTTTTATTATGTATAAGTTCGTTCCATGTACCCCCCCCGCGCTCTGTAGCGACCCCCTGGGTTTTCCCATCTGTCCCCGCGGTTTGCCTTCCCGGGAAAGTGCAGAGTCATTGTATTTACATCTTAGGCCATCTGTCAGTCACGCGGCGGGGTCGGCAGATGACCTGGGACCCTCCACCTGTCCATTCCCGATTGGATGTACCCCTGCACCCCACTGCCCTCAGACCCCCCGTGGCGTTACCCCATTGGCTGCCCCGGGTTTCCCCTGTTCGGTACTTAACCCGCGGCGCTGGGGACGCCCCGGGCTTTTCTCTCGCCCGGCCCCTGCGTGCTGCTGCTGCCCCGCTCCCCCGCCGCGGCTTTTCTCTCTGCCGGCCCCTGCGTGCTGCTGCTGCTACCGCCGCCGCCGCCGCTCCAGACGACCCTGCTGCGGCTGCTCCGCTCCGCGACCGCTGCCGCCGCTCCCGCCACGGCACCTGCGTGAGTCGGCCACCGCGCCGCGGCCCCGCGCGCCGCCTCCCCTGGCTCGCAGCCAGCTCCGGAGCACGCCGCCCCGCCCCTGACCAGCAAGGCGGCACAAACAAACTCAAGCGCGGCACGCCGCAGTCTTTTCGGTTTTTGCTTTCCCAGCCAAACTGCAATAAACCGGAATTCTGCCTGCGAGAGAAAAGTCTCTCTCCTTTTATTCACCGCGGGACACGCCTCTGCTCTCAGACCCACGTAGCCCCGGCCGACGCCCGCGAGGGCTCGCCAGAAAAGACGGAGACTGCCCGCGCTCCCCTTCCCCCACGGAGCTAGCTGGGACAAAGGGGGGGAAAAGAGAGCACTACGGCAGTTGTGGCGCCCAACGTGCGGCTTGGGATCTCCAGGCAAAAGACTGAGGACCGCTGAGCCCCAAGAGGCTGGTGGATTTACCTCGTGGACGTTACAACACCCTCGCAAGCTGCGGTTCCGTTTTAAGGAGCCAGGGCTTCCAGAGGGGTGGGACCGGCAGCTTTGGCTTGCACCGCTGAAGTTCGGTCCCCCCATGGCAAAAACTTTGCAGCTGGACTTTTTGTTTCCCCTTTGGACGTCGCTGGACCCGTGGTGAGTTACCGGGGTCCCCTGGGCTGGGTACGCCTTGCTCCTTTTGGGGTGGGTTTCTCTTTCTCCCACAAGGGGGCGATAAGATCCCACATTTTGTCTCCCGCTGCAGGGAGTGTGTAAGGGCAGGCTACCTAGCTTTCCGATAGAGGTATTTTTTTTTTCTTTTGTTATTTTACCAGCCGCGAGGTTCGTGACACACTTTAACATCGACATAATGGGTGCAAAATTGTCTGTGTCGCACGAGAGAATTTACGTTCAAATCCTAGGAATTTTAGTTGGGGGAGCAAAGAGATGTAAAAAGTCAGACGTTAAGCGTTTTGCCCAGTGGCTTCTGCAGTCCTTCCAGGACATCTCGCAGGCAAATTTGTACCAAATTCAATTCTGGGACTGAGTTGAAAAAGAAATTGCTCAAAAGGACGACCAGTCCCTCTCAATTTTCATCCATCTGGCAATCCAATTGAGAAATATTGTCAAAAATAACTGCGAAGGGAAGCCAGAGCCACCCCAGGGCGAACGCTGCCTCCCAAGCCCCCCAAATCCCCCAAACTCCCTCTCCTATCCCTCTCTCCCTAGCCCGGGGATTCTCAGACAGGCATCCCGGCAAAACCAGCCGCAGGCAGATTCTGGCCTCTCTGTCAACCCCCGGGTTCCATCACAGGACAATGCTGGCATCGCCCTGCACCCTTCCCCTCCCCAAAGTTGCTCTCTTTGTACAGTCCTGCCCCATAGTAGTAAAGTTGTGAGTTTTAAAACCCCAGATCCCTCTCCACAACCTTTCCCTGACCTTTCCCAAAATAATCCCCTTCCCTGCCCCAGGGCACAAGATGGAGGGGACCACATGGCATGCCCATCCCCCTCCCTCCGTGCTTTGTCTCCCAATGACCCCTTTCACCCTACAGCCAACCCCTCCCACTCCCGAGACTTCTCCACCCACCCCTCCCCTCCACCCCCTTCTGGCACCTCCCCTAATGAATCATTCAGCAGTCCTCCCTCTGACCTCGCCCCTAGGGGTGAGGTAACACCAGTCACACCCCCTAGCCCTGGTCCTGCCTCCGCCCTCCGTTCCCACGACCCGCCCTCTGGTTCCCATGCCTCGATTCCCGGGGGGGGGGGGGGAGAGGGAGGAAGGGGGGGGGAGGGGGGAAGCCACGACCTGCCGCAACCCCCGCTTGCCTTTTCTGCTGCACCGGTCACCTACACGCCGCGGCAGAGGGGCAGACCCCTTGCACAGTGGGCCCCTATACCACAGGCTGTGATTAGGGATGTTTGCAAAGCCCAAAAGGAGTTTGGTCGGGAAAGTGAATACTTTCGGGGACTTTTAAAAGTCACACTTTCCTCCAACGAATACGTCCCTACTGACATGCGTGCTCTGTTTTTGTGCTTGCTTACTCAAGCTGAGTTTTTGGTATGGGAATCTGCATGGAGGCGGGAGGTACGAGATGCATTACCCCAGCTTTGGGCAAAAGCCGAGACCTCCTCTGACACCGATGGAGGCATGTTAACCATTGATCATCTGTGCGGGATGGGGGAGTGGGACGTGGCAACAACACAGGCTGAAAAGATTCCAAGGGGGGCATTGGCAGCAACTGCCAAGGCAGCAGAAAAAGCATTTTTTAAGTTAAGACCCAGTGGTCCTGTTGTTAACTGTTTTTCTCTCAAGCAGGAAACACAGGAATCTTTCGTTAGTTTCATAGACAGGTTGTACAGGGCAGCTGAAGCACAGGTTCCAGAGGAGGGATTGAGGCAGGGCATGGTGAAGCAAATCGCCCTGCAGAACGCCAATGAGGCCTGCAGACAGGCAATGCTGAGCCTGCCCCTCGACCCAGAGCCAACGCTCCAAGACATGCTGGACGTGTGCGCTCAAAGGGTCACCCTGCCATCAAAGGACCCTCCGGGGACACCCCAAACGCCATCACGGAGAGTCTCCTTCGCCAAAGCCCACACGCCATCCGCGGCCCCAGCTCCTGCACGCCGCTTCACTGGGCCACCACCCAAAGGTTACCATCCAGGAAAGCCCTGCAACCTCTGCAATAAGAAAGGACACCGGGCATCTCATTGCCCCCTCAAAGAGGACTTCTTACGTTTTAAAAACCAACAGCAAGGGCAAGGTGCCTTCAACCCAGGGGGACAATCAAAAAACTAATTTCCCAGCGCAGTCCCTCCCTGTGTGAGGACACAAATTTGGTGGGAAACATAACATCAGGGGGCAGGAGGGACAACACATTAGCATACCCACCTGAGGACAATAACTCTAATACCACACATGACGTTTCTGGAGTGCACAATAGGGGAACAAGAGCTGGTGAACCAGCCTGCGTGGGAGGAGTCGGGAATTTCATCTCACAGGCATGGCTTGGTCGGGACCCCGACCATCCCAGGCCCATCCTTAACACCCAGTCCAACTTCTCTCCATACAGGTTGGCCCTAACCGAACTCCTACTGCTCAGGGATAGCAATTGGCACTTTGTCATGGTTGACACACAGGACCCAGGGACCTGGAGGAAACTCCACAGTATGTACATTGTCCTTGGGGACACAAAATACACGCCACTCGACATCACTGTCGCACCCAATTTGACACCTGCAAACCCTAAACATCTGGTGCTGTGGCTGCACTGTGCTCACCCGCCAGTCTACCTTCCCAAAGGGCAAATCATCGCCCAAACCATACCTGTATCTGGGGCCCCCGTCTACCCAGAAGACCTATGGATGAAAACCTCAGAGAAGATCTACGAGGTGTGTCAGGCCCAGGTAATTGGGAAGGATAGACCCAAAATTTCGTGTTACATGTGGAATGGCAGTGAGCACAAGTGGCTTAACGGCTGTCCTAGGGTGACTGTTATGGTGTTTGTATCTCCAATCATGTGTTCTGTTTACGTTTGATATTATGTTCTGTGCTTTCAGAACTGACTCTGAAAGTGAAGGTTTGTTTTGCCGTGTTATCATCTGGTTCACCTCCCCCCATGGTCTGCTGTCTAGAAAAGGCTGGTGCTGGCTGGCTGGCTTTGCTTTGCCTGCTTGCTTGCTTGGCTTGCTTGCTTTGCCTGCTTTCTTGCTTTGCTTCCTAGTTAGGTTAAGCAGTCCAATTCTTTCCCTGGACTGTTGCTTTTTTTTCCTTTTCTCTTTCTGAATATCATCCAACCTGCTCTGGACTGGGATCTGGGAAACACCAAGGAACACCAGGAGCCTGCATTTGGTGATCTGCAGCAGCCATCCCCAGTGCTGGAGAGCAATCCCCAGTGCCCAGACCTGGGCGACCACTCCCAGGAAAGACCTTCTGGATTTGTTCAGCTCTTCAGAGGGGTGAAAGAGTTTTGTTGTCATGTAGTGTTGTTAATTGTTTTGGTGCTGGGGAGTGCTTTGTTTGTTGAATAAACAGGTTCTTTTCCACTTCTCTCTCAGAGGAAATTTTTCCCTGAACCAGGTGGGTGGGGAGGGGCCGTGGGGGTTTATTTCCTGGGGGCTCCTTTCAGAGGGTTTTCCCCAAATTTGCCCTAAACTAGGACAAATATTTTGGCGCCCAACGTGGGGCTCGAGAGAGTGGAAAAAACCCTGTTGTAATCATATTTTTGTTCCAATTATTTTGTCTGGGTATGGAGCAGTTACTGGTTATGTTGTTTGAATTAATATTGTCTCTTGGGGTGAAGGCCTGCATGTGTCTCTGGTCCCTAGGGGTTTTTGAGATCTTAATCCCCCTGTGGTCCCTAGGTTTATTTTTTTATCCAGGAATAGCTCCGGTATTGTCCTTAATACGTAGGTTTTGCAGTAGAAGGGCACTGACCAGAATATCCATCGGGCTGTGCTTGGCTGTAATAGCTTCCAGAGGGTTTATAAAGGTGCTGAGGTCTGTTCCTGGAATGTATGGTTCATGGTTATGGTTGTACAGCCAGTTTGTTAGAGGGGAAGTAGGGGATGAGGCTTTTCAGCCTTTGCTTTCCTTCTTCTCCTCTGAATTTGTTACCTCCCTATTAGAGAATGTTCAGTTTCCCCTGACTGTTAAGGAGACCATCTTCCTGGTCTTTAATCTGGTAAGCTTTCTCTATACAGTCTGCAGTCTCTCTAGAATGAGGGCTGAGATTTCTAGAGGGGCTGATGAGACCTCTGACCCAGGAGTAGACCCAGGTGTGAGAAATCCTGAGTGGTGTGGGAAATGGGAGGATATGGGCCAAATCTTAAAGGAATTTTCTGACCCTATAGCCTGGGACTTTCCAAGTGAAAAAATCCAGAATCCGGCGGAGGTGGCGAAGTACCTGAAAGAGAAGTGCCATGATAACTCTAAGGAGCAAAAGATCATTGCAGTGAGCTGGGCCCTGGCATATGCTTATTGCACCCTGCTACATACTGTAGGGCAGCAGACAGAGGAAGGGGGGCAGGGAGATAAATCAGCATCTATCCCAGTCACTCAGGCTGCAGCCAACACCCCCGGCTCAAAGCCAGCAGCTAAACCAGACAGTGAGCCTAGGCTAGCAGCTAAACCAGACTCAGCAGCCAAGCCTCAACCAATGGCTGTTGCTACTAGCACAAGAAGTGGGAAGCGCACAGAAAAGACCAATCGACCAGTGGATGATGACGATGATGATGATAATGTAGGAGAGGGACCCTCAATGCCTGCTGACATAAAATCAGAAGTCAAAGCAACTGGTACAAGATCAGAGGCCAATACTGAGTCCTTTTCCCTAAAGGACCTTCGTGGCCTAAGGAAGGATTACACCCGACGACCTGATGAGTCTGTAATTAGTTGGTTGGTCCGTCTTTGGGATGCTGCAGGCGAGGCTACAATTCTGGATGGTACTGAGGCAAGACATTTGGGATCCCTGTCACATGATCCTGTCATTGATCAAGGAATGATGAGGGGGGCTAACCCTCACAGCCTCTGGGCACGGGTTCTGGAAAGTGTAGCACAAATATACCTGTGTGTAGATGATCTTTATATGCAGCAAACCCAGTGGAAGACTATAGAACAAGGGATCCAACGTCTGAGAAAAATGGCAGTGGCAGAGATTATCTTCTCAGATGAAATAACAACTAGGAATCCAGACTTGGTACCATGTACATCTGTGATGTGGCGAAAACTTGTACGGCTTGGGCCACATGACTACACTTCTGCCTTAGCAATAATGAAGCAAGATGAGAGGGATGAGACCGTGCTCGAAATGGCAAGGAAACTCCGAGCATATGCAGATGCTGTACAAGGCCCAACCCATGCCAGAATTGCAGCAGTGGAAACACGTCTGCAGAAATTAGAAGATAAGATAGAGGAGAATCATAAGAGACTCAGAGAAGAGATAAAGGAGGACCTTCTCCAAATCTCAGCAGTACAGATCAGAGGTTCTGGTATCCAACGTAGACGTCCCTCAAATGGTGAGAGAAGGTACACCCCATGAGCTGAGCTTTGGCTCTTCCTGCACGATTGCGGAGAAAACATGAGGAAATGGGACGGAAAACCTACTGGTGCTCTGGCACAACGGGTGCATGAATTGAAGGAAGGTAAGACTCAGAGAGGAAGTGCCACCAAAAGGAGAGCAGCTCCAGTTGCCCGTAGCCAAACTGCCAGGCATGATGATGATGATGACATGTCTGATCCTCTTGAAGGAACCTCTAAGACATACGCCCAAGGCAAGAAGGATAACCAGGCTTAGAGGGGCCCTGCCTCTAGCCAGGTAGAGGCGAGGGAAAACCGTGTTTTCTGGACTGTGTGGATTCGCTGGCCTGGCACATCGGAACCACAAAGATATAAGGCTTTGGTCGATACTGGTGCACGATGCACGTTAATTCCATCGAGACACGTAGGGGCAGAATCTGTCTCTATCGCCGGTGTGACAGGTGGATCACAGGACTTTACCGTGGTGGAAGCTGATGTAAGTCTGACAGGAAATGAGTGGAAGAAACACCCTATTGTGACTGGCCCAGAGGCCCCATGTATTTTGGGCATAGATTACCTTCGAAGGGGGTATTTTAAAGACCCAAAGGGACTCAGGTGGGCATTTGGGATAGCAGCTGTAGCGACAGAGGGCATCCAGACACTGAACACCTTGCCTGGACTGTCTGAGAATCCAAATACAGTAGGACTTTTGAAGGGAGAAGAACAAAAGGTACCAGTTGCCACTTCAACAGTGCATCATCGACAGTACAGAACAACTCGAGATGCTGTGGTTCCCATCCATAAGATGATCTGAGAGCTGGAGAGCCAAGGGGTGGTCAGCAAAACCCACTCACCCTTCAAAAGCCCCATTTGGCCTGTGCGTAAATCTGAAGGAGAATGGAGATTGACAGTGGACTACCGTGCATTGAATGAAGTGACTCCACCACTGAGCGCTGCTGTGCCAGACATGCTGGAACTCCAGTACGAGCTGGAGTCCAAGGCAGCGAAGTGGTACGCCACTATCGATATTGCCAATGCATTTTTCTCCATTCCTCTGGCAGCAGAATGCAGGCCTCAGTTTGCCTTTACATGGAGGGGAGTGCAATATACCTGGAACCGACTGCCCCAGGGGTGGAAGCGCAGCCCCACCATCTGCCATGGACTGATCCAGACTGCACTAGAAAAGGGTGAGGCTCCAGAACATCTACAAAATATTGATGATATCATTGTGTGGGGGAACACAGCAGCAGAAGTGTTTGAGAAAGGAGAGAAAATCATCCAAATCCTCCTGGAAGCTTGTTTCGCCATCAAGAAGAGTAAAGTGAAGGGACCTGCTCGAGAGATTCAGTTCTTGGGAGTGAAGTGGCAAGATGGACGGCGTCAGATTCCTACAGATGTCATCAACAAGATCACAGCCATGTCCCCACCAACCAACAAGAAAGAGACAGAAGCTTTCTTAGGCGCCATCGGTTTCTGGAGAATGCACATTCCTGAGTACAGTCAGATCGTGAGTCCTCTCTACCTGGTCACCCGCAAGAAGAATGATTTCTGCTGGGGCCCTGAGCAGCAGCAAGCTTTCGCCCAGATAAAGCAGGAAATTGCTCATGCAGTAGCCCTTGGCCCAGTCAGGACAGGACCAGATGTGAAGAACGTGCTCTACTCTGCAGCCGGGAACCATGGTCTGTCCTGGAGCCTTTGGCAGAAGGTGCTTGATGAGACTCGGGGCCGACCACTGGGATTTTGGAGTCGGACCTACAGAGGGTCTGAAGCCAACTACACCCCAACAGAGAAGGAAATCTTGGCTGCTATGAAGGAGTTCCAGCCGCCTCAGAGGTGATTGGCACAGAAGCACAACTCCTCCTGGCACCCCGACTACCGGTGCTGGGGTGGATGTTCAGAGGAAAGGTTCCCTCCACCCACCATGCCACCAGTGCTACATGGAGCAAGTGGATTGCTCTCATCACACAGCGTGCCCATATTGGTAAGCTGAATCACCCTGGGATTTTGGAAGTAATTACAAATTGGCCCGAAGGTGAAAGTTTTGGTGTCACAGATGAAGAAGAACAAGTGACAAGGGCTGAAGAAGCTCCACCATACAACCAACTGCCAGCAGAGGAAACACGCTATGCTCTCTTCACTGATGGTTCCTGTCGCATCGTAGGGGTGAATCAGAAGTGGAAAGCAGCTGTATGGAGTCCCACACGACGGGTTGCAGAGGCCACTGAAGGAGAAGGTGGATCAAGCCAGTTTGCTGAACTCAAAGCCGTTCAACTGGCCCTAGACATTGCAGAAAGGGAGAAGTGGCCAAAGCTCTACCTCTACACTGATGCATGGATGGTAGCCAATGCTCTATGGGGGTGGCTAGAGAGGTGGAAAGAAGCTAACTGGCAGCGTAGAGGAAAACCAATTTGGGCTGCTGAAGAGTGGAAAGATATCGCTACCCGGGTAGAGAAGCTACCTGTGAAGGTTTGCCATGTAGATGCCCATGTCCCCAGATACAGAGCTATTGAAGAGCAGCAAAACAACCAGCAGGTAGATCAGGCTGCGAAGATAGGGGTGTCAAAGATAGACCTCGACTGGGAACACAAGGGAGAGTTGTTCCTAGCACGATGGGCCCATGATGCCTCAGGCCATCAGGGTAGAGATGCCACTTATAAGTGGGCACGAGACCGAGGGGTGGATCTAACCATGGACTGTATTTCTCAGGTGATCCACGACTGTGAGACCTGTGCTACCATCAAACAGGCCAAGCGGGTGAAGCCCCTGTGGTATGGTGGGCGGTGGTCCAAGTACAGCTATGGGGAGGCCTGGCAGATTGACTACATCACACTGCCCCAGACACACCAAGGCAAGCGCTACGTGCTCAGTGGTTGCTTCTAGCCACCACTGGATGGCTGGAAAGCTACCCTGTGTCTCATGCTACAGCCCGTAACACCATCCTGGGCCTTGAAAAGCAGGTCCTTTGGAGGCATGGTACCCCTGAGAGGATTGAGTCAGACAATGGGACTCATTTCAAGAATAGCCTTATCAACACCTGGGCTAGGGAACATGGCATTGAGTGGGTGTACCACATCCCCTACCATGCACCAGCTGCAGGCAAAGTGGAGAGGTACAATGGACTGTTAAAAACCACCTTGAAAGCATTGGGTGGGGGATCTTTCAAGAACTGGGAGCAGAATCTGGCAAAAGCCACCTGGTTAGTTAACACCTGAGGCTCTACCAGTCGATTGGGCCCTGCCCAATCTCAGCTTTTGCATATCGTAGATGGAGACAAAGTCCCAGTGGCACATGTCAGAGGTTTGTTAGGGAAATCAGTGTGGATCAGTTCTGGCTCGAGTACAGACAAACCCATTCGTGGGATTGTCTTTGCACAGGGACCAGGTTGTACATGGTGGATAATACAGAAAGATGGAAGAACACGATGTGTACCTCAGGGAGATCTGATTGTTGGGTGAGAACTATGTGTAAATATCACTGTTTGCTGAATATTACTGCCATTGTCTGTGTATAGCTGTATATTGGATGTATAATATATGTGTTTGTAGGGTTTGAATATATATATTAGTTTTAGTAGTAAGCTGACGATATGGGGATAAGGGGTGGAATGTCCTAGGTTGACTGTATGATGCCTTTATCCCCAATCGTCTGCTCTGTTTATGTTGAATAATAAGTTCTACACCTTTAAGACTTGTTCCAGGAGTGAAGGGGGGTGGGGGGGGAAGAAGCGCGGAGTTTGTTTTCAAGAACTGCACTCCCTCCTCCACATTCCTGCTCCTGGACTGTTTCATCTGCAGATGGACAGACAGCGAGAGAGCTCTCCTTTGCTTTTTTTCTAGTTAGTTTTAGCTAGCTGAGGCAAAGAAGTTCCCTGGACTGTGGTGTTTTCCCTTTCTCTGGACCTGCTCTGGACTGAACACCCAGAAGAGCAGCAGCAGCAGCACTTGTGGCCCAGTGGGCTGGGCCTGGGCCGTGGCATTTCCAGCGCTGGAGGGACTGATCAGAGACTGAGTGAGCCCAGCTGCAACCCAGGGGATTTTTCTGAGTTTATCTCTCTCTTGGAGTGGCGGGAAGTTTTATTGTTTAATATTAAGTTTGCTTGTTTAATAAACAGGTTTTTTCCACTTTCCTCCAAAGAGGTATCCTTCCCGAACTGGTTGGGGGGAGGGCCAATTGAATCTGCTTTCCTAAGGGAACCCTTTTAGGGTTCTTTCCCTAAATTTGCCCTGAACCAGGACAGTTATCCACCACAGAGAGACGAGGACATCCGAGTTTAGACCAAAGCCAATTTTATTGAGTGTACCAGGTTTTTATACAGGGATTTACTTCTATGGTGCTTATATAGGGCTCTGTTTTTGGTAACAATTTCCCATTGGTAACACATTCTTTGTGACATACAGTAACCTGGGAACATTTATCTTATCACAAAGTCTCACACCATGTTGCTTGGTCACTTCTTGCCCAGGGAGACTTAAACTGTGTCTGTGTCTCCCACAGTTTCGGCTCAGTCAGGCCTCAGATATCGGGCCCCTTTATCAGCTCCATTGCTTTACTCTCTGTTTTATTCCCCATACGGGGGCACCAGGGCTCTGTCCAACGGGGGTCACTGGGGATCATCCAGCCCGGATCCTCCCATGGGGGATGGAGCTGGAGCAGCGCAGCAAGCTCTTCCCTCACTCTCTTCCCTCACTCCAAGCTCCTCCCTCACTCGGGGCACTCACAGGGCTTCAGTTAGGGGTGCCTCCGTTGGTGCTGGGTCAAGTGAGAGCTCCTGGAGAATCTCTTCCCACACTTCCCACACTCATAGGGCCTCTCCCCGGTGTGGATGCGCCGGTGCACGGTGAGGTTGGAGTTGCGGTTGAAGCCCTTCCCACAGTCGGGGCAGCGAAAGGGCCTCTCCTCTGTGTGAATCCGCTCATGTACGAGGACACTGGAGCTGGTCTGGAACCTCTTCCCACACTGGGGACACTCGTAGGGCCTCTCCCCAGTGTGGATGCGCTGGTGCCTGGTGAGGTTGGAGTTTTGGCTGAAGCCCTTCCCGCAGTCGGGGCAGCAGAAGGGCTTCTCCTTCGTGTGACTCCGCTCATGTACGAGGAGATTGGAGCTGGTCCGAAACCTCTTCCCACACTCCCCACACTCGTAGGGCCTTTCCCCAGTGTGGATCCTCTGGTGCTGGATCAGGTTGTCGCTCCGACTGAAACCCTTCCCACATTCCAAGCACTTGTGGGGCTTCTCCCTGCCATGAGGCTTCTCCACCAGCTCCGAGCTCCGGCTGGATCTCCGCCCGCCTTCCTGGCTCAGGGGGGCTCTTTCCTCCCCGCAGCTCCCTGGGCTGGGTTTGCAGCTCCTCCTCCTGCAGCATCTCCGGGGCTTTTCCTCCTCCTCCATCCAGACACGCCCAGGGAATGAAAAATCCTGGTTTGGGGTAAAAAACAAGAGGAGAGCACCTTGGACTGGAGATTCTTCCGTGCTTCAGTTCATCTCAGGAAGTCATTGGGAATCTTGTGTCTGTAAGAACCTCCAAAACACCAAGATTTAGCCCAAAAATCCCACAAACTTCAAGACACAGATCAAAAACTCCCCAAACATCACAAGTCAGCAAAAGCCTCCTCCAAAACATAAAGATTCAGCTGCCACATAAACCAAAGCACCAACATTTAGCCCACGAAAGCTCAGAAACACCAAGATTCATCCCCTGAAAATCCTGGATCTCCCTCCACAGTCACTGGCGGCATGTGGGGGAAGCAGCGCTCCTGGGGCTGGGGGGAGGCTGCAGATACAGGGAGGGGTGGAACCTTCTGCTGCTTCCTCTTTCTGCTCCTCCTCCTCCTCCTCTGGTGTCTCTCCTCTTCCTCACACTCCTCTTCCTCCTGATATTCCTCCTTCTCCTGCACAATCCCACCTTCTCCTGCCACCTACATTGTTTGACCATTCTGTTCCTCAAGCCTGCTTCTCCTTCCCTTCTCCTCCTGCCCCCAGGCCCAGCACCCACTGCCGGCTCCCTCTTCCCCCCAGACCCACAGCATCCCAGCCGAGGGGCAGGGATGGAGCTGGGGCAGGTCGGGCTGGGGCAGCGCTGGGCTCTCGGCCGCTCCCGCCCGCACTCGGTCCCCACTGCAGCCGCTCCCGCCAGGACAGCGCGGGGGGGCCCGGCCTTGGCGCTGCCCCACTCCCACCTCCCCAAATTCCCCTCGCGGGGGCGATGGGGCCGAGGCGGGGAGTCCAGTTGGGGAAGGCTCAGAGGGCCAGGGAGATGTACACAAGGGAGTGACAGGAGAAGGAATCGGTTTTAGAAAATGTTATTAATTGATGACATAGACTGCTGCTCAGCCAAGGTCCTGCTCTATTAATGAACTTCCAGAAGAAAAACAAAGACTTAACAGAGCCATGAATATCATTTGCTATATAAAAGCAGGGAGCATATTCAGGGAGTATGTAGTAGCTGGATCGGGAAGTCTGTAGCTCTCAAGTACTTCAGCCAATGGGGAAAGCAGAGGGAGATGTGGCCAGGAGAATTAGGATGAAATGGAGGCTGTGTCCTCCAACAATTGGAGAGATCCCATGGGGAATGTCCCATGGCCTCTCCCATTTTTAGAAATGAAATTAATTTCACAGGACTCCTCTGTCTGCTTTGTGGACAGAATCCTCTGGTGATGTCAATTTTTCCACACACCCTGGGGCAGGGAGTGCAGCTGAAGGTGCCTCACCCACTTTGGGTGATCGGCTCCCTTGGCTGGTGGCGGCACCGGGGATTGATTGGGGACCCAGGAGTGACCAGGAGACAGACGAGTGACACATCAGGGAGGTCTGTGAAGAGTCAGCAGGGAGAGAGCACTGAAAATCTCATCAGTGAGTGCCCTGGGATCTTCGGGGAGTGAACACGGCAGGGCACCCATGGAGGGGAGAAAAGGGAAAGCCAGGGAGGGGTCCTGGCCAAAGGGAGGATGATCCCAAAATGTCTCTGAAGGGTCCCATGGGAGAATGCTGAGGTAGTTTGCACATTCCCTTAGAGGTAATTAAGGACATGGACACCCAGGAGGGCAATAAGGGAAGGGGAGAAGGGATTTGGACAACAGGGGATGGATGGTGTTGGTGCACTGGGAAGAGATTGGGTGAAGAGGAGTGTGCAGCAATATGGTTCAGGCAAGAAGCAGCAGGAGGAATGTGTGTGGTAAGAAAAAGGATGATGGCAAAGAGGAGGAACAGAAAAGTACTCAGGATGGGGATGTTTTTCAGCAGGGTCTTATCCTGACAATTTGCCAGCTGATACTTTGAATTCCCGGTTTCCAGGAGAGGAAAAGCAGGAGGTCAGGATGTCAGGGGTTTCTCTGTGGTGGGCAGCGGCAGCAGCGGGCGCAGAGGTGCGGGACCGGGAGCACGGGCTGGGGGCCTGTGGGGAGCTGCGGGGCCGGGCCGGGGCTGTGGGGCAGCCGGGGCTCAGCGCCGGGCGCTGCCTGACCCCACCAGCCCCGGGCAGGGCCGGCAGTGGCCCCCGGCCCCCAGGAGGCTGCGGGACGCCCCGGCCGCTGCCCGGCCCCGGGGAGCTGCCGGCCCTGCCCGCCGGGGGGGCCGCCTTTGGACACTGCGGCAGGACAGGCACCGGCTCTGCCACACGGGCTGTGCAGGGGACCCTGAGCACACGGAGCAAAACAAAGGAACATCTGGGAAATGCAGAGTGCACATGGAAGGTTCAGGATTTTCTGTTAAGGATTTGGTTTGGGTCCCTGCAGAAAGGAAAGATTTTGCAGAAAGCTCAGCAGCTCTCAGAGGATGAGCACCCACAGGCAGTGACCGGGGCTGCAGGAGTGGCAGAAGAAGGCCCTGCAGCACTTGGGCACAAAGGAACAGCAGCTGAAGGCAAGGAGGGATGAGCAAAAGGCCAAGCTGAAGGCAAAGGCCATGGCAGAGTTCCCACAGCCCCTGAGGGACCAACCCCAGGGCCCAAGGGGGCCCCAGCACCCAGGGGACGGCCTCGGCCACAAGCACCTGGCAGAGGCATTGCCCTCCTGGCCAGGGCAGAGCCCACCCAAACGGCCCCTGGGAAGGAGTCAGGGCTCCAGCTGCAGCCCACAAGGACACTGCAAGCACAGACAGCAGCACCCTCAGGAGGAGCGAGTCCACCCCTGCATGGACATGGATTGTCAGGGCTCTCTGAGCTCCCATCCCACCGGGGACCCACCACACTGCAGCCCTGGAGAACATCCAGGCTGGGTCTGCATCCAGAGGAGGCCTCTCCTGATGGACACAGGGGCCTCTCCATCCACTCTGAATCTTACACCTAAGAGGGGAAAATTGTAAAGGCGTGTTTTCATTATTAAGGGAATAAATAGGAAAGCTGAGCTGGTATCATTTGTTCAATCCCTCTTAGGAGCTGTGGGGGATAGGTTTGAAATAAACCCATTTCTTTTCTTCCTACTGTGATTCATATTAACTAGGAAGGAAGTTGATGGTGGCATTGTAATATTGTAAAAGGTGATACAGAGGCTATTGCTGCTGTACCTTTGTGTCAAATGTCTGGACTTTTTAACCCCAGACAGCCTCCATGCTGTGGTATGGACAGGAGAAAGAGAGCAAAACCTGAGAAAATGAACAACCAAAAATATTGATGCCTCAGCTGTGGCTCTTCCAGACTCAGAAAAGAAATTGGAATTGTAGGTGAATGTTCAACAGGGCAATGCCAAAGGAATTCCTGGGCCAACAAGTTTCACCCAGTGGCCAGAGTGGTCTCATTGCCTGCAGAATTTTTCAGCCACAGCTTCAACGGGAACCGAGGCCCAAAACCTGATGACAACAGGATCTCCAACTGTTCCAGTCTGCCATCAAGTTCAAGCTTTGATAACCAAAAGAGCCTCGCAATGGATGAGCAGTGCTCGGTTATTACAGTGTGAAACTTGTTCAGTGGCACAGGAGGATTCAGAACTGAGGACAGGGGAAGGGTTTAACCCAGCCTCCTGTTTGAACAGCCCCCAGAGGGGCTGGGAAGAAACCCAGCACTGCATTCAAGTGACACAGCTCCAGACCCAGCCTGGGGGAGATTCAGGAGACATTGCCTGGCCTGAGGCAGAAAATGTCTTTGTGGATGGCTCTTCAAGGGCAGCAGAAGGGAAAAGAGTTCCAAGACACGCTGTTATTGAGGAAAGGGAATCAGACAAAGCCCAGGTTACCCCCCATGGTCAGCTCAACTGGCACAGCTGTGTGTGCTTGTAAGAGCCTGGAACTGAAATGCCCTGAGCAGGAAGGCTTCAATATCTTCTGGTGACACCATCTCACCTAACAGGGGGCAAATGCAATTCTGATTGCTCAGCAACCCCTGGATCACTTTTAAAGATATTTCTAAAAGAAATCATTCCAATAAAAGGCATTGAAAATGAAAGAGACTCAGACAGCAGAGCTCATTTTACAGGAAAGATCCTCCAGGGGGTTATGGCAGCTTTAGGAATACAATGGGACCTCCAGAACCCCTGGCACCCCCAGAGCTCAGGCTGGGTACAAAGAATGAAAGGGGAAAGAAAGAAACACCTTTGGAAGCTGGGGATAGAAACCAAGATGCCATGGGTACGGCTTTTGCCATTGGCTTGGGCAAGAAGAAGAGCCAGACCCAGGGCAGATATTCAATTATTTCCCCTTGGAATTGATCTCAGGAATTCCTTACCCTGAGAATTCTCCACCTAGTGCAGGGTGGAGATAAGGGATGCACATTTAAAGCAGTCTGTGGCCAGAATCCTGTCTCTGGTGCAATCTCTCCCCCAGGAAGCTGGGCTGGCACAGAGCCTGCCTTGGCACTTTGCTTTTGCCAACATCCCAGCAGGACATCGGCTCCTGCCTAAGGAGTGCAGAGCAGCACCACTGGTGGCCAAGTGGCGTGGCCCGTGCCAAGTGGCCCCGAGGCCAGAAACAGCCGCCAGCACAGCTGAGCACGGGGGACCCCTCAGCCTCGGCTCCAGGTCTCTGCAGCCCCGGAGATTTGCACTTCCCGCCTGCAGCAGGAGGATGGGAGGCCCCCACTGAGCTGCACTGAAGGCAGCGCAGCAGCAGCCAGGGCTCCACAGCGGGACAAGGCCCTGGGCCTGCCCACACATCCTCTGCTGAAATCCTCGGCCTGGCCACCCTGCTTTGGCAGCTCCAGCCACCGGGGACAGCCCTTGCTGCCACTGCTGCAGCTTCAGCGCTCTCTGGGCCTGCCCTGCCACAGCTGCTGGGCAAGAGCACGGGACAATTCCACTCTGGCTCTCACTTACACTCACACACTGCCCTGCCTGCCATGGCATTGATGGAAAATACACCAGCTCATAGACTTTAACATTGTTAACCTTTCATTTCTCTACTCAGGCTTGCTTTGCCTTGGCTCTGGGGAAAGAAATGTTAAAGGTTTTGTTAAGAGATGTTACACCACTCAACGGAGATGAGTTTAACATCTCAACACACTGGGAATGGCCCAAAAGATACCCACAAAGATAACGACCAGAAGCAAAACATCAACCCCAGCAGCAAACAGCAACCAACACTTACCCCAGACACTGCCAGGGCTGCAGACACCTGGTCTGCAAAAGGCTGAGAAGGAAATCCAGCACTTCCCACCTCATTAACAGCAGAAGCAAAGAAATCCGGGGCCACAAGGAAACCAAATACTAAAAACTGCACAGCCTGAAACTACATAACATTTAACCAGTGGATTTAGACTGGTTCAGACTGTATCAAGTTCGGGAAAAATCAAGTAAAACCCACGTGTCATGGAACGATTTTCTCTGCACGCCCGGGCTTTGTGGGGATGGAATGATTTCTGCAGCACATCCTGGCCAGAATTAAGGAATGCCTTGACTCTTCCACTAAACATAGTGGTAGAGTTTTTCTTTTTTCCTGCAGTTTCAGTGCAAAGTTTATAGCATTGGAGTATTTTTTGTAATAATCCTACTTCTATATTGCCGGTTGGGTTTGGTCAGGGATGTGAGAATGAGTTTTTACTCCAAGGAGAAAGAGAAGAAAGTGAATTGCTTTGGAATTTTTTTTGTCTGTGTTTTATGTGGCTCTTAGAGATACCAAAATTTTGGTCTGCATTTTTCAACGTTCACCTTTAGGCTGCACTTCGTAAAACTAGAAGAGATTTAAGTGTGACCCTTTTACCCATAAACAGTAAACAGATGATCTGAAGGAAAAAAAAAATCAGCAGGTTGTGGGGGGGCCACATGTGAGGCTGCTGAAGCTGCTCTGGAAGAGAAGCTGCATTCCAGGCACCCACGAGGAGCTTTAGAAATGCAAATTAACACTGCTGGGGCAAAGGGGGGACAATGTACCTGGCTCTTCTTGCCTGGGGCAGGAATTGGCTGATTCCCTCTGCCCCTCACCCCAAGCTCTGCCTGCTTGCACAGATGGAATCTGCACAGCTGAAGGCAGAGCCCATGGTGAGGATCTGACTCTGAAACAGAAATGGCTGAAGCTGCAAAGGGAAACAGCAAATGGAGAATGTTGTGAAAACTTCACTGCCAGGGGTCCCCCCTCTCGGGGTCCCCGCTGGGGCTCCTGGGGCTCTCCTCTCTCTGCGTTCCCGCCCAGGGAAGCCGCGGCTCTCCCGGGGCTCCCCAAATCCGGGGTCCCCCCGCCGCTCCCGCCGCTCCCGCGCGGTCCCCACGCGGCCCCGGCAGAGCTCGGAGGGCCCGGCCGGGAAGCCCAACCCGCACCGCGGGGGGACCCGCATCCCCCCGGCCCCGCCGGGGCTCTGCCGCCACCCGCACCGGGACCCCCCAAAAACACCTCCCGGGGACCCCCGATGTCCCCCCGAGGGCAGCTGCGGCTCGGCCTTGGAGCCCCGCCAGCTCCACACATCCCCCCAAAAACCCCAAACCCAGGGAGCCCCGGGATATTTGGGGCCAGCTCCCCCTGCCCGGGCACCTGCGGGATGGGGGCGACGCTCCCGGGGTGCTGCGAGTTCAGGCTGAGCCGGAGCCCCGCGGTTCATCCTCCCCCTCCTCCTGCTGCTCCCGCTGCCGCTCCGCCTCTTCCTCCCTCCTCCTCCTCCTCCCCGCAGCCGCGGGAGGGGCGGGGATGGAGCCGGGACAGGTCGGAACGCAGAGAGGGGTGGGGGGATGCCAGGAGTGACTGGGCTGTACTGGGATCATACTGGGAGCAGCTCCTGGGTGACTGATCCTACTGGGATCATACTGGGAGTGAGGAGGAGCAGCGCGGTGGCTCCAGCGCTGGGGCTGGGGGCGCTCCTGGCGGGCGAGGGGGAAGTGGGACCCCGGGCACCGAGACCCTGAATCGCCATTGCCGGCACCGGGACCCCCCCTGCTCCCCTTATCCTGCACAGAGACCCCCCTGAATCCCCCATTTCCGGACATCAGGGCCCTCTGTTCCCCTTTTCCCTGCTCCCAGCCTCTAGATTTCCCGTGTGCCTGATCCTGGAACGCCTTGGAAC